>NC_090442.1:431844865-432147896 GCF_031143425.1 Pleurodeles waltl
ATACATCTCAATCAGTCCCTTGCGGGCTCGTGTCTCTAGTCTTGTAACAACCCTCTATCACAATCCCATAAAATCCCTACACCACAACTGGGTCCCCTTAAACAGTTCATGTATGAAGGATGTATCTGTGATTATTTCTTTCACGTGTATACTGGTGACCAGTAGTGTCCATAGGACACCATTTGATTTCAAAACTATGTGGTGGCCTCCTTAATGTATGCTGGTTCTACCCTACTCAGATATACCAGTATACATGTATGCCTCTACTGACTTCTACGTGAAACCAGGGTACTTGATAGGTGGGAGATGTCTTTTTCTCATTCGCTTTGGCCTGCGTATACTTACCATACCATCTCTATTGGTCTGGCAGCAGATGTTGAATCAAGCGTTTCCTCAATATAAATGATTCCTAAGACCAGTCAGAAGTGGTGTGATTTTGGCATCCAAAGCATGCAAAATGTTTCAAGGAACAGGGGGAGGATGTTCCTCTATTAATGGAGGAACACACCATCTTTGTAATGCTGCACACTTTATGTGTGACATCATGTCTTGGACACCAAAGTACTCTACTATTATGGGGCTATAAGGATTGCCCCCATCAGTCAGGACTTGGTTCATCAATTGAACACTGTGGAAGCCTGCACACTAGTATAGGAGAAGAGAACCTGGTATGGAATATCTCTTTTCCATTCATACTAGGTGTAAGAAGCCTGCAGAGTTACATTGCTGCTGTGCTATATGGTGTGAAAGACACCCTCACCCCGGAGGGAAGAGCTACACTGGCCATCCCAGAAGAAACTAACATGATCCATGGGGCGACCTGCACAAAAACCACCTCACTGGGAGATAAGCGTGATGACGTCACAATGGTCTTCGTTCATTCAAGAACCAAAATGCTGCCAAATTCTAGGTCCTTTGCTATAAAAGAAGGGGTCCAAAGACATCATCTAGGTCAATGTGCTCTAACAACATTCATCTTTTATGCAATTGTGAGCCTTCAATTCCCCTGACCTTTACCATGCTTTAATGTGCCATATACCATATACCCTTCACATCAAGATACCAGCAGTCAGTAAGCCTTAATATCTCTAGTATGGAGTATAGATTCACTGAATGGAGGAGGCTACCTGATTCCTGAACCATCAGAAACATTAGCTTTCATGTTTCTGCAGAGTTTCATTTTATGTATGGTCAGGACTAAGCCCACAACGGTGGCAGATAACCCATCTGTCGAAATATAAATCTCATGGGATATTATGCGATTTGCATTTAGACGGAGAGGAAATCCATCACCATGTGGCAGTTACTCTTATGGGTGTCACTGCATTAGGAACTACTTGAAGTTTTTTTTCATTCAAAAGTATTTCAGCACCTTAGGATGAGCCTGTTGAGAGTTAGTTTACTAGTCCATCTCGTCCTACTAAAAAAACATAAAAATTTCTACTTGCCTTGTAAGTTAGATCGACTTCTCTTCCAGGGGTCAATTAGACCATAAATGTTTCTGAACCCAACTGACTGACACCCGCATAAAGAAAACTGGACAAGCATTAGACTCTTTTTCTAGGGTGATAGTTGTTTTTTTCTTTTTTGTTGAACTCTTTAATGTGGCCACTATCCTAGTATTCCCATATTAATGTCAGCTTGGACATCAAAGTTCATTTAGCACTAGAGTAGCATCTAGAGTTCATATATGTATTTATCTTGCCCACCTTTAAGACACTTTGCAGGTGATTAGTGCTCAAGTAAACCTGAGGACTGAGTGATACCTGGGTCAGGTTGAACCATGTCCTATGGGTTAATATAGGCTTTAGGTCTGCAGTTTTGTTAGACCTACAACTCTATCCATAAAGTTGATTTATACTTGTGAGTAATTTACTTGTGCAAATGTACTCTTAAACTTTTGGCTGACTCTATGCCTTTTGGCTGTTCACAAAAGTGTAAGGCTACTCAGAAGTGTAGACCTACAAGCTTCCACCCCTGAAAAAGGAGGTGGAGCCTAACCTAACTGTACTAAAAAACTGTAGAAAGTCTAGCACCCCACATGGTCAACAGTTAGTAGCACAACATCCTTTCATAGGAAATAATAGAGATGGGGATTTGAATGAAAACTCCATTGGAAATAAGTTAACATAAATTACATAAATTTAAACTATTAAAAATACAAATGAATTCAATTTAATATTAAAGAAATATATCCATATTTTTTTATTTAACTATGTCATATTTTAGTAACCTTTTTGCATTTGAACATGAATTTGAATACACACAAATATACTATTAAGATTTATAAATAATAATAAAATAATGTAAACTAACTCTTTACATCACTGCAGAGTCTCTCTAAGGTAAACTATAGGTAACATTAAAAATGTTCTTCTCTTACAAAAAAGTATGTGAAAATATTTCTATTTAAAATATTAATGTAAGTCACTTTTGTTTATTTTATGCATGCAACACGATTAACTAGTTCTTGAATAAAACAAAATTTAAATTTAGAAAACTACATTAACACAGGTATCACGCAGTCTAGATCTATTAATGCTCAACCTAATTACAAGTGGCTCAGAGGCCAGTATGGAACATCCAGGATTCCCACCTAATTCACTAAATGGTTGCAAATGCCAAAAACCTACAATTAGATGTATGTATTATGAGAGTGATACCTGGATGATAAACAACAGAAATACAACCATTTCTACTTCTATGATGGACAACACAGTTAACAATCTAGTGAATCAATCAATCAATCAATTGGCATTTATAAAGCATGACTTATTATCCGGGGGGGCGGTCTCAGGATGCTAGAAAGGGGCCGCGAGTCACTCGAAAAGCCAGGATTTTAGGTCCTTCCTGAACTGAGCCAGCGAAGGTGACTGCCTCAGGTGGAGCGGCATCATGTTCCAGGTCTGCGCAGTGAGGTAGGAGAAGGATCTTCCTCCAGCTGTGTTCTGCTGAATCCTGGGGATGAACTGGCAAGGGCCAGTTCAGCAGAGCGGAGTTGCCTTGATAGTGTGTAGAAGGAGAGGCAGTTATAGAGGTAGGCAGTTCGGATGTTGTGAAGGGCCTTGTATATGTGTGTCAGGGGCTTTAAACTGATGCATTTGTTGATCGGCAGCCAGTGTAGGTCTCTCAGGTGGGCAGAGATATGGCTGTGATGGGGAATGTCCAGAATCAGTCTGGCCATGGCATTCTCTATTCTCTGAAGTCTAGTTTGGAGTTTGTTGTTGATTTTGGCATAGAATGCATTGCCATAGTCAGCAACTACCTCTATTCCTTTGTGAGGGTTCTCTAAGGCTGTTGATGGTTCATCGGTGAGGGAGCGAATCTGCTGTGTGTCATTGTCATCTGAGATGATATTGTGCTTGTGGTGTCTGATAACCTCAGCGAGCAGGATCATGTAGAGGTTAAAGAAAATGGGGCTCAGGGAGGAGCCCTGGGAAACTCTGCATCTGGTTTCTTTTTGCTTCAGGGGTGAAAGGTGGGAGCCTGACTCTTTGGGTTCGGCTGGTGAGGAAGGAGCGGATCCACTCCAGGGATTTGCCACAGATGCCAGTGTCATGTAGTCTGGTGTACCAGGTGGTGTGGGAGGCTGTGTCGAAGGCAGTGCGGAGGCTGAGGAGGATGAGGGCTGCTGTTTCGCTGCAGTCCAGTAGAGAACAAATGTCATCTGTGGCTGCTAGGAGTGCAGTTTTGGTGCTATGGTTGCTCCTGAATCCAGATTGGGAGCGGTCAAGGATGTGGTTGGTCTTGATGAAGTCAGTGAGCTGTGCGTTAATCGCTTTTTCAATTACCAGGGCTGGAAAAGGGAGCAGTGAGATCACCTGTAGTTTTGCAGTTCCATTTGGTCTGCGGAGGGCTTCTTCAGTACTGGGTTTATATCCATGTGTTTCCAGGTGAATGGGAAGGTGGCATTCTCAATGGAGCAGTCAATGGTGCAGCATAGTTCGGGTATGATAATGGTGCCGGCTCGATTAAAGATGTGGTGGGGGAATGGGTCGAGGGTCCCCCAGAGAGGATGGTATTCATAAGCTTCAGGCTGTCTCCAGAGTGAGGAGGGTCCAGTGGTTCACAATTGGTTGGTGGCTGGAGTCCGTGGTGGTGGTGGCGATGGTGGGTGGGGGGTGGTCCATTGCTTGTGAATCCCTTGTAGATGTCCTCTATTTTCTGGTGGAAGAAGGTGGCAAGGTTATTGCAGAGGCCTTGGGAGAGCGTGATGTTGATGGTGTCTGTGCCGGGTTTTGGGAATTCCTTGACTATGGTGAAAAGTTCCTTGCTGTTGTGTGTGTTGGTGTTGATTTGGTCCTGAATGGCCAATTTTCTACCTGCTCTGATGAGCTGGCGATGTGATGTGATGGTGTATCTGAAGGCTTTCTGGTCTGTTGGGCTTTTACTGCTTCTCCACTTTCTCTTAAGTCATCTGCATTTGCTTTTTGGAGGTCGAGGGAGAACCAGCTGGGACTCTTGTGCTGTTGATTGCAGGCGGGTTTCCTTAGGGGTGCACAGTCCATTGTCCATTGGTAGAGGTTGTGGGCTGAGGCGTTGGCATCCGTGGTGTCTGTTGGTGGGGAGTGGCTGAGCAGCAGTGTTGAGGTGGTATTCAGTGACCTTGGACCAGTCCCTGCATTGGGGGGGGTAGATGTGGTGCTGTTCGATTGTCTTGGTGAAGGTGAAGTGGACGCAGTGGTGATTGGTCCAGTGGAGTTCAGAGATGTGTGATGAGGTGATGTTGCTGGCAGAGAAGACAGGGTCGAGGGTATGTCATGCTCAGTGTGGGGGAGGTTGACCAGTTGCTTGAGTCTGAGGGTGGCGAGGTTGTTCATGAGGGTTGAGGTGTTTGGGTTGCTGTGGTTGTTGAAGTGAAGCTGATGTCACAGAGAAGTCTGTGGTTTGTTAAAGTGAGGGCTTGGCAAGCGATGAAGTTAGCCAGGGCTTCACTGAAGGGTGGGCTGGGTCTGTGGGGTCTGTAGATGAGGGTGCTGCCAAGGTTGGTGTACGGATTTTTCTGGATCTGTAAGTGCAGGTGTTTGGCAATAGGGGTCTAGACATTAATGCTGGTCATGAGGAGGATTGAGTTTTTGCGTACGCTGGTGACACGGTCTTGATGTATGATTTTGTAGCCGTCAGGAGGGCAGTGGTGATGTCCGGTGCTGAGGAGGTGGTGATCCAGGTTTCAGTGAAGAAGGCGACGTCGGAAGGGAGTTGAGGAGGTCCCAAACGTCTATTGCATGCTTGATGAGTGAGTTGGTGTTGGCTAGTTGAGTATCGAGGTGCTCCAGATGAGGGGGGTTAGTGTGCATGGACAGGTGAAGGTGTAGATGTGGCAGGAGACTGGGCAGAGAGTATCCTTGGGCAAGGCACAGTGGCAGGTGGTGGAGCCTCTGGAATTGAGGGCGTGCAGGGTGCTGGCATTGTACCGATGGATAGTGCAGGAACCAGGGTCCATGGCACTGGGCATGGTCTGGGTGTGGATGGGCATTTACTGGCTTGCTTTTGGTGTGCCTTCAGCACACCAGCGGCATGCTTACTGTACAGGTGCTAAGCTGCCACAATTAAGAAGGGAAGGGAGGTCGGAGGGGTCACTCAGCTGGGAGGTGGGGAAAGTCGGTGATGGGAGGAGGTGGGACCTCAGGGGCAGTGGTGGCAGGGGAGCGCAGGTTTGCCAAAGGAGGTGAAAAAGGGCAAAAACAAGGGACAAAAAGGCAAAGAGGCACAAGAAGAGAAAAGCAAGGAAAAGAAAGGCAAAAAGAGCAAAATGATAAAATAAAGGAAAAAGAAAGACAAAGACTGAAGGCCAACACTGGCCACCAGGTGCAGGTGGGTGCCTGCGGTTGGAGGAGGGCCTCGAACACACTGAGCCACAGGGGCAGCAGCAGCAAAAGGTGGTGTTAAGTGGAGGGAGCAATGCTAACGCTGACGAGAGGTCAGTGAAGTCACCCCTAGAGGTTCACATAAGGTAAGAACTCCCTGCACATCGCCCTTATCAGTTCCCAATGTGGACAGCAGATGTGCAAAAGCACTCCACTGCTGGTATGAAGACAGGGGAATTGGTTTCACAGTTGGCTTGCTATGAATAGCTGAGACTATTTTTAAGGGACTCTTGGTATCTGTGTTGGGTCCCCATTTGGTTCGGCATGCTCTTCTTTGCCATTTTGCAATGTAGGCAGCAGATGCTACTGCTGGTAGGAGGACAGGGAGATGGTTTTCCAGTTATTTTGTTTTGTGTTAGCTAGATCACTTTCAAGGGATACTTTGGTTATCTGGTGTTGACTGCCCATTTTTGTTGGCTTACTCTTCCTTTTTATGTTACGTTGGCAGGGCCTATAATTGTCTGCCCTACTGTTTATAGGTGTTTTTTGGAATGAGACAGCATATTGTGCACTTGGGTCAGGTAGACATTTGACATTGGATCCCTCGTTTTTTACTAAATACAGGGTAGATGTATTACCCTAGTTTCAGATGTGAATTGTTTCCTGTTGCTAGGTGCCTATTTAAATATGCACTCTATGAATTTATGGAATAATGGCAGTACTCCTTCTTAATTGTTAATTCTTAATGGTGTACACTGCGGAGAGGCAGGTCTTGGTGTTTTTATTTACTGGGACATCAGTACAGATACGCCTGATAAACACACTATATAGCCTATATCCACATTCTATCCAATACGTTTGGTGCCAGACAGCATATTTGTGTCCTGAAGAGATCCTGGTAAAGATCCCATAGGGTCAAAATGGTCCACATTTCTGACTGGAATTGCCTGTCGCCCTAAAAAAATTGGAGACAGTAACTGAGGAACACACAATGTGTTACTGTTCTGTAGAGAAAAAAACATATATGGCATCCCAAATATGTATGTATCTACCATTTTGCATGTAACTGCACACTGGGCCACCTGCATTATTTTAATTTTACATAATGGACTGTATCTATGTTGAGAATAAAAGTTGCGTATTGATTGGAATGTGGTAAGAAAGTGCTTTATTATTAGAGACAAAGGAGTCCCATGGAACCAATCAGTCTATTTCCTAAAGACCAAAGGAAAAACACTGAAAGTTATATTTTACTGAATTACCAATAACATACACCTCCATCATTCACTGCTTATGACCTCCCATATTCCATCACTCATGGCATGTTAAATTACACAATTGGTGACGTCACTGATGACACCTAAAGTCACATCATTGATGCCTGATAACACCACAGTCACATACAGCAGAGTTATTGTTTCCATACACATGGGTACATAGTGAGAAAATAGCATCAGCCGTGGATGCAAGAGTGGTTGTGCATGTTAAAAGTTATATTGTGTGTGTAGGAAGTTGGCTCTGTATGTACTATTTCAAAGTCAGAAATAGCATGCACAGAGTCCAAGGGTTCCCCTTAGAGGTAAGATAGTGGCAAAAAGAGATCATTCTAATGCTCTATTTTGTGGTAGGGTGGTTGAGCAGTAGGCTTATCAGAGGGTAGTGTTAAGCATTTGTTGTACACACACAGGCAATAAATGAGGAACACACTCTCAAAGACAATTCCAGGCCAATAGGTTTTTGTATAGAAAAATATATTTTCTTAGTTTATTTTAAGAACCACAGGTTCATGATTTACAATCAATACTTTAAAAGAAAAGTACTCCACTCAGGTATCATAGGAACTTTGACTCAGCAAAACAGCATGTACAGTTTTGGCAAAAATGGCAATAAGCTATTTTAAAACTAGACACTGCAAATTTCAACAGTTCCTGGGGGAGGTAAGTATTGGTTAGTTCTGCAGGTAAGTAAACCACCTACAGGGTTCAAAGTTGGGTCCAAGATAGCCCACCGTTGGGGGTTCAGGGCAACCCCAAAGATACCACACCAGCAGCTCAGGGCCGGTCAGGTGCAGAGGACAAAGTGATGCCCAAAACACATAGGCTTCAATGGAGAAGGGGGTGCCCCGGTTCCAGTCTGCCAGCAGGTAAGTACCCGCGTCTTTGGAGGGCAGACCAGGGGGGTTTTGTAGGGCACTGGGGGGGGGACACAAGTTAGCACAAAAGTACACCCTCAGCGGCACGGGGCGGCCGGGTGCAGAGTGCAAACAAGCATCGGGTTTGCAATGGAGTTCAATGGGAGACCCAGGGGTCTCTTCAGCAAAGCAGGCAGGCAAGGGGGGGTTCCTCGGGGTAGCCACCACCTGGGCAAGGGAGAGGGCCACCTGGGGATCGCTTCTGTACTGGAGGTCGGATCCTTCAGGTCCTGGGGGCTGCAGGTGCAGTGTCTAACCAGGCGTCAGCTGGGGTGGGCTCGGGGGGGTCAACTCTGGCTACACACAGGGTTGCAGTCGGTGGGGAGTCCTCCCTGTAGTGTTGTTTTCTCCGCAGGTCGAGCCGGGGGCGTCGGGTGCAGAGTGGAAAGTCTCACGCTTCCGGCAGGAAACGTGAAGTCCTTTAAAGTTTGTTTCTTTGTTGCAAAGTTGTTTCTTCTTTGGAGCAGAGCTACTGTCCTCTGGAGTTCTTTGTCCTTTTAGATGCAGGGTAGTCCTCTGAGGCTTCAGAGGTCGCTGGACCCTGGAGAACGGGTCGCGGTTGCAGTTTTTCTCAAAGTGGGGAGACAGGCTGGTAGGGCTGGGGCCAAAGCAATTGGTATCTCCGTCTTCTCTGCAGGGCTTTCAGGTCAGCAGTCCTTCTTCGTCTTAGGTTGCAGGAATCTAGTTTCCTAGGTTCTGGGGAGCCCCTAAATACTTAATTTTATAGGTGTGTTTAGGTCTGGGAGTGCAGTATCCAATGGCTACTGTCCTTGAGGGTGGCTACACCCTCTTTGTGCCTCCTCCCTGAGGGGCGGGGGCACATCCCTATTCATATTGGGGGAATCCTCCAAAATCAAGATGGAGGATTTCTAAAGGCAGGGGTCACCTCAGCTCAGGACACCTTAGGGGCTGTCCTGACTGGTGGGTGACTCCTCCTTGTTTTTCTCATTAGCTCTCCTGGACTTGCCGCCAAAAGTGGGGGCTGTGTCCAGGGGGCGGGCATCTCCACTAGCTGGAGTGCCCTGGGTTATTGTAACACGAAGCCTGAGCCTTTGAGGCTCACTGCTAGGTGTTACAATTCCTGCAGGGGGAGGTGTGAAGCACCTCCACCCAGAGCAGGCTTTGTTTCTGTCCTCAGAGAGCACAAAGGCTCCCACCACATGGGGTCAGAAACTCGTCTCTCAGCAGCAGGCTGGCACAGACCAGTCAGTCCTGCACTGAACAATTGGGTAAAATACAGGGGGCATCTCTAAGATGCCCTCTGTGTGCATTTTTTAATAAATCCAACACTGGCATCAGTGTGGATATATTATTCTGAGACGTTTGATACCAAACTTCCCAGTATTCAGTGTAGCCATTATGGAGCTGTGGAGTTCGTTTTTTGACAGACTCCCAGACCATATACTCTTATGGCTACCCTGCACGTACAATGTCTAAGGTTTTGCTTAGACACTGTAGGGGCATAGTGCTCATGCACCTATGCCCTCACCTGTGGTATAGTGCACCCTGCCTTAGGGCTGTAAGGCCTGCTAGAGGGGTGACTTACCTATGCCACAGGCAGTGTGAGGTTGGCATGGCACCCTGAGGGGAGTGCCATGTCGACTTAGTCATTTTCTCCCCACCAGCACACACAAGCTGGCAAGCAGTGTGTCTGTGCTGAGTGAGGGGTCCCTAGGGTGGCATAAGACATGCTGTAGCCCTTAGAGACCTTCCCTGGCATCAGGGCCCTTGGTACCAGGGGTACCAGTTACAAGGGACTTACCTGGGTGCCAGGGTTGTACCAATTGTGGAGACAATGGCACATTTTAGGTGAAAGAACACTGATGCTGGGGCCTGGTTAGCAGGGTCCCAGCACACTTCTCAGTCAAGCCAGCATCAGTATCAGGCAAAAAGTGGGGGGTAATTGCAACAGGGAGCCATTTCCTTACAGTGTGCAGTTATAAATCACTAAAAATAGGGGTTCAAGTAGTACAACCTGCTAAACAATGTATAGCTTGAGTGCACCTGATGTGGGTTGAAGGTGTATGTTTGAAAATAAGTTGTGACTTAAAGCCAAAGCTGGTTGCTAAAAATCTGTGAGAAAGGCTAAAGCTTCTGTTGACAATATATATTCCACCAGTGGATACCTGGGCATGTGCTTGTGTTAAATAACTGTAATACGTGTAATACAGTGATATAAATTTAATGTAACGGACATTTAGGAGGCATTGATGTTTATTTACAGAAGTTCACTTAAGAATTTGAGGCAATGCTGTTTTTGAATAATGTAGAATATGGGGGTGTCCCACTTACAGGTGGTGTCTCTCACACTAGGAATGTAAGCATGGTTTAGGGTTGTATGTCATTGTGCCTATTTCAGGAAAGTTTGTGCTGTGGTTCACAAAACTACAGAAGGTTGTCCACAAGAGCAGAGGGTGTCTTTTCAGCGTCAGATTCTACCTAGTCTCTAAAGATTATGGGTCTTGTGAAGTCTTTAAGAGTGTGTGAGAGTGTGAATTTTCTAATATAATTATGAATAATTTTCATAGTAAATTGTGTAATGAATTAACATGTAAAACAAGTACATTTTGAAATATTATTGTTAATGTTCATTTTCTGCCCCTAACTGAGCAAAATGCTAACTAAATGCTGTGGTTATTTTCCATATTTAAGGCTTACATAAAAGTGTTTTCGAAGTTTGTGTAGATGTGCCCACAACTATCCCTTCTGAGTTGCTGCGTTATGTCTTACAAGGCCATGTTTTAACCGAGCATTGCATAAATTGCATAAGTTGAAATATCCTATTGTTTGAAAATGTTACTAATATCTGGTCTTTCCTCAAGGATGGAAGTGAAGTGAAACAGTAAAGGTTTCTTCCTGAGACAAGGCATTTGAGAGGCGATGAAACAATGGAGCTACAGACGAGACAGAAGAGGAATTGTTATTGTTGAAGAAAATGTTATAGTTAGTGTAGATTTGTTGTGTTTCAGGTCATCAATTTAGTTCCTGGTTGGATAGTATTAGAGATCTTATGTTAGAGAGGAGGAAAGATTTCTGATGGTACGAGTTTAGTTCAGCGGGTTTAGCTGTTGTTAGGCCCAAATCTTCTGATGATACAACTGATGGTGTCCCGTGGCCGAAGCAAGCTATTGAATGTTCATTATTGGTAATGTATGTCATTGTATGATATGATGTGTCTCTTTTGATTTTCAGGTACCAGCTGCAACTAATGATTAAATTGCTGCACATTTGTTTTATTAATCAAGTTAAAGTTTTTTTCTAAAATTTGTGTTACTAAGTTCTTTTCACATGAAGCCCAACATGTTGATGCTAATTTGTGGTTAGTGAGGGAACTAATTTGAAATGCTCATGACTTATCTTGAAATTATTTTAATTCTGAACTAATGTATACTTTGCCATTATTACCGCTTTTTGTATTACTAATAAGTGTGATACTTTTGGAGATAATTTTGTGGTTGTTTTAATCAGATTGGGATATATAAGACGCTTTAATCAACCACTATTGATCCTATATGCTTATCATTCGTGTTTGAGAGTTATTTTCGTGACATTAGCATTGCTAATCTGGGGAAATAAATTAATTAATTCTTCTTAATAAACTGGTGTGGTTACTGAGCTGAGGTTACTGGCTCTCCAGCAAGTGTAGACGAAGAGTACAAACTTTTTTTTACAGAGTGTTACAGGTTTAAAAAGGAGATAATCCCATTAAAGCCTATACATCTATTTTGTGTGTTAGGTGGATGAATACAAATAAAAAGAGGGTAATATCTAATAAAGTGGGTATCTTGACAGATATGCTATGTGTCCAGGATCTATTAATCAGTTGGAGATGTCATAGTCATGTCATCAGTGACATCATGTAAAATGTCATGAGTGATGTAATATTTGAGGCCAGAAGCAGTGTAGGGTGGGGTACATGTCATTGTTATACCAGTAAATTATAACTTGCCATATTCAGCATTTTTTGTTTTTCAAATGCCCCCTTCGCCAGGCTATTTCCAAGCCTCAGGAACCCTGTCCAAGGACCAATTCATTGAAGAAGCAGAGGGAGGAATGCACCACGATCCCTCAGTCATTTCCAGGCCCTTGGGACCCCATCCCCAAGGAAAAGTCAAAAGGTTTTGGAAGGGGTCTGCAGCCACCATGCCTGATCCTTATTAGGGCCCCAGATACCCCATCCCCCAGAGCCGTGCATAAAATTTACAGGACAGGGTGCACGGTCAAAGGCCATGTGCAGTGAAGATTGGGCACCTCCAAGGTTTTGGCTGTATGGCCGGGCCCCGCTGCCATACCTAAGCCAAACATGGGTTAAAATTATGAGCAGCAAGGGAGATTGATAAATGTGATTAAAAAAACAAAGATTAAAGTGAAGTTTTATTCTGATAAGAAGGTTTTAGCTTATGGTTAAAATAAACCTGTAGATTCACTTAAAAAATAGTAAAAGTGGCATTTAAGTTTGTTTATGTGATGATATAAAATGAATGTTTACAAAAACAAACTATCCCTGAAGTTCACCAATTATACGTTAGTGGCCTAAATATAACTTGCACTCCCACCATGCTTTGCCTATGAGCTTACCATGTGCTGTTTATGACCTAATCATGTTAAATGACATCAGTGATGACATCACTGATTACATCATCCATTGGATGTGTCAGTTTGCAATAAGCTTTTCATAGTGGAAGTTATTCAGCAAAGTACACATAGACATGAATATTCTAGAGCATCTGTAATACTAATGGTGGTATCCTTTCACAAAAAGCAGAATAAGCACAACATGAAGCATATCGTTGGAATCACCCACATTCATTGGAAATTATGCTCTTTTTTAACTGGTATTGCAGTGAATACGAAAGGTAATGGCTCTGTAGCCATTAATGACATTTGCAACCTATAAACACTTGCATGCCATGTGAAAACAGAGCTTGGCTATTATTATTGATATTAGTGAGATTTCATCTGCCATATAATTTTAAGTCAACTACATCATTTGTACATATTACCTAATTATGAAGCATGCACTACCAGTCCTATTGTCACTTGTACTTATTACTCAGTTGTAAGGCCTACACTACCATGTCTATTGACAACTCTCCGTAGTATCTAAAAATACCTTAAACATATTCCTGAGATGAGCAGAATGGAGTCCTGCATTTTAACATGGCTTGCACATTGTGATTTGAAACTTCAATAACTGAGTCACCCATACACTGTACATTCTTCAACAATTATGCCTTCACATTTTCAGGGAACTTTTCAATTAAATATCTGCACTAAATGTCCAGTTTTTAAAGAAATTGCTTATAGCACTACATGACAACTATGTAACATCAGCATGTACGCAGAGTACTGCATTATAAGAAGAAACTTTAGTTTTTGCCACATATTTTTCAGGGGCAGGCCTTTTAATTAAGGCACAACCTATTTGAAACGTACGACTGCAACTCAGACTAGCTGTAATCATTGTCTGCATTAATGAGGTACTGCTATATATATTTTCCATCAATATGACTCTTGCACTGTAATGACTCCCGATAGAATTCTACTTATACTCCTAATGTACTTATGTACTTCTTATGTGCTTATTTGCGTTACAATGTACGAATGCCATAACGATCAACCCGACACATCTCTTCCATTTGATGATAGCATTATCATTAATAAATGTAGATATTAGACCACGAAACTGCCTCTCTCAAAAGTAATTTTCTCTTAAATTAATAAGAAACATTCACTTGTGTTTTCTACTCCAAACTTGTGTCATTCATTTTTCATGAAACTATTTTCATTTCCTATGTGGTTTTCTAGTTATTTCCTATAAACTGGCAACATTTAATTAAAAATGTATTGACATAACTGGGTGTCAAAGAATTTTTAGAGTCAGAATTTGTGTTACTGCAAGTGAAGTATAACCTAAAACACAAAGTGATACAAAGGTCAAGCGTCTTGTATTTGGTGGTTCACCACACATCTGTGCCTGACTGTGACTGGGGTTTTCTGTATTGTTATCCAAAGAAATCCCAACTACGTAAGCGATTAATCAAACTTTCTTAAAAAATGATCAGCTGAAAACACAGATGGCATCATGAACGCCATCTGAAACGAATTTAAGGAGCGCCATTCATCACACAAATGAAGGGATTATGGCCTTCGGTTATCAACGGGTGCGAAGTCCCAAGTACGTCTAATAATTACCAAAGGAGATGCTATATCCATTTGGAACCAATCAGTGCAACTTTCGAAACTAGAAAATAGGTGGTTCAAGTGACAACAAACCTATGCGGAAGTAATTAATCTCTCCTGCCCTTGTAAACTGCTTCCTTATGTGTTCCATTCGAATGTGTGGATGGACATTACAAGTACATATGACACCCTTTCTTTGTTTTGCCTCCATAAAACTTGCCGTTATATATACCAGGGTCCCTTAAATTCCTTTCCGCAATTAGTTTAGTGCGAGTTTTGCTATTTCTCTCTTATCCCCCGGTGCAAAATGTACGCAAACATTTAAAAAACACTTTAGTAATTAATAAACTCACTTGCATTTGTAGTTCTCTGGAGCAAAATCATGTTGATGCGGATACTGAGAGTCCCATCTTTGGCACTGAATTCCGTTGTATATTGTGTTGGTTGTGCCACGATAGCCCTCCCCTTGAGCCTTGATGCATTCCGTGGTTATATCAGTGTCATTCATAATGCTTTGAGCTGCAAGAGAAACATATATTGTCAGGTAATCTCTCTGTACTCCTTCCTGTTGTATTATCTTTGCTCTGTCTAGCTTTCCTATGTGCACACTAAGGCTCACAAACGTATTTATAAACAATTGTTCACTGAATGTTTATTAAATACACTTTTTATTAAGATGCCACAAAGCCTTTTCAAAACGGACGTTGTGGAATATCATAAGAACTAAATCGAAACACGTGACAAATTGTTTCACTCTAAACATTTAAATTTGATAACAGCGCAACAGAGTCAACTCTTCACATTGTAAGGCGTGTTGCTTAAGTATGTCATCTTGGTTCCACTTAAAATGCATTGTGGCGCATAGTGCACTCCAAATTAGGTAAAAGCAGAATAAGTTCGTAAAAATTGTTAACACTGTTGATCTTCAAAGTGACTCTGATCCCCTGTGTAGAACACTGCAAACCAAAGTACCCCTCAGAACTAATATTAATTTACATGAAAAGTACCAAATGTAATGAAATCCAGAGAAAGATTTGTCAGCATTTGGCGGGCATACTCTATTCCCTGTAATATATTATCTATTACTCCAGCAGGCTTTCATATTTCATTCTCATCATCAAACAATGTCTTTCAATTTAAACACCCCTTTTTTCCTGTCCCCCTACCGCCTCAAACATAGCTTGTCCTTTATCTATCCCCATTTCAAACCTCACAAACGTTTTAAAAATGAACAGCCGTCCTTATGATAGGTTGCTAATTGAGAGTGATACCTCTCATGCTGCACAATAAACAAATATGAACATGTATTATATTTGGTTATTTATTATTGTAAGTCTACATTTTATTTTGGCATTTGTTATGTATTCTCCTCGCCATTCGTGTTAGCAAACCCATTGTGGTGGTACTCTTACTGCAATTTCCCCAACAAATTGCTGTTGTGCTTCATTCTAATTTTAGTACTGAAAGTTAGCAGGCAAGGTGAATTTGCATACTATTATCTGATCTGATTAGCCTTTAGCTTCCTTTTGGGGTTCGCATGGAAGACAGTGGAATGCTAGCACATGCTTACTCTTTGGAAGAAGTAGCATCAGACGTTCTTCATATAGGTGAAGCATGCTGTATAGGAGGCTTCTACTGAGGATGAGCTTGCTTTCGTCAGGTAGCAGAATAACATGCCCCCCGCCCCAGAAAGTGCTTCACATATACATGCAAATTCGGATAGGCAACTACCCATTCGGCTTTACAGATCTACTTTCTATCTGTCAGAAGCACATTAGGGCAAACACTTGTGTAGTAGATCACATAATCTTCAAACCAAAAAAATGTATATAACTGTATACAAAGTTATCTGTCTAAAAACATGCCAAATTAATTGAGGGAAAAAAACATAAAACATGCAGATGATCATCAAGAAATAACTGTGGAAGGAGGAGATGTTTGGAGGACTGGAGATGTTTGTGCTCTGATCTACTGTATTTACTCTATCACTGCAGTACCTTTTCAAAAGATATTTAAAAACATTTGGCCTGATTCTGAGTTTGGCAGACAAGGTATTCCACCACAAATGTGGGAGAGTACTCTGTCTGCCAAGCTAATAATCTGCCTGCTCAATTTAAAGCAGCAACTCTACACCAACATAGGTGGGGACGTTGGTCTAGGTGCAATTAACTGTCTAACCTATTTGGAGCTGACACTACGATGAAAGCTCATAGAATGTCAGATTCATTAGTTTTTTGTTTTTATAAAAAAACATTCCTCCTTTTGCTGTGCTAATACTTGGAACACAGTGGCTGCTCAGCAGACTTTCAGTGCCTTCAGAAGGTGTTCGGTAGCGACAGTTCCTCTAGAGGCACAGAGATCTTCTACGTGATAGCAGCAATCTATAAGTAAGGTGCAAGGTAGCTTGCCAGGATGGCAGCAGTAATGGATGTACATACTAGATCATTCAAATAAAAATCAGATCATGCCAACACCATGTAAGGCCATTTTCCCTCAGGCAGATGTATGTATGTTTTTTCACAATACCTAAAAAAATTACAGATTTAGGTATACGTGAACCATGACAATTTAGGAGGCACGCACGTTACAAATCTGATATGTGGTACATATGATCTCCTGCCTACGTGGTCTTGGATGCACAGGAAATAGGACACCAAATATATGCATAGGTGATCATAGAAGCACTATCCAGTGAGGAAGCATTACCACACCTGACTAGCCGCTTTATTAGTGTGGAACATATGGCTAATGATTGGGATGGTGTAATTATAGAAACATTACAAATAAAATTCTGACCACTATTACACCAGTGTTATTACTGGAAAAAGAGCATAGATGGACAAGCTAGACACGCTAGACAGGACAGAATGACAACAATCCCTTGACTTCAAAGAACAATTACGGGTCATTGCTATACAGGCTTCCTTTATCATTATAACTGTATGAATCTGATTACTGAGAACATCAACCTAGGCACTAAACAGGACATTTGATTCAGGTTTTGCCATCCTCATGATATCCTCCTGAATATTTAGCATCATCAACATGAGACCTTTCCATACCAGTTTGATATGTCTTATAGAACTGATGATATCTTTCTTGGAAGACCGATCACAGTCTGTCTATCTTCATCCTTTCTTTTCAACCCCCCAAACCTCTTGGATGCGGTGTCTCAGTGCTGTGTGTTGGGCCACTGCTTCAACCTTATAAAGTGGTCTCTTACAAGGATGACACACAATTGCTGTTTTCCTTTCGAGAGCACTCAGAAGTGGCTTTCCTCAAATTAAAGGAATGTCTCAAAGGAGTAGCTGCCTGATTAGAGTCTAATTTCCTCAAACTGAATTCGGACAAGACAGATGTTCTCTTCTTCAGTCAGAATGCCCCCTGCAAATTTCAGATGACTTTTAAAACTTAACCCTCCATCGACACCTACTACATTGGCAAAGAATTTGGGTAGCATCTTTGACTCCAGCCACTCCTTCATGATCCAAATTAGACAGATCTCCTTGTCCTGCTTTCTGTAACTCAGATCTGTTAGGAAGGTGATATAGCTGGTCCATGAGGAGAACAGCAAAATGATGGCCGGTTCACTTGTAACTTCACATTTAGATTACGCTAACAACATTTATCTGGGTCTGCCTGCCTTTTTGACCCACAGACACCGGATCATTCAGTGTGGTGTGGCTAGGCTGATCTGATGCATCCCATTTCACCAACACATCCCACCTCACTTAAAGCAGCTACACTTCCTCCCAGTGGTGAAAATGATTACATTTAAGGCCCTCACCTTGGCCTTCAGAGCTCTCAAATGAATAGGCCCCCTCTACCTGGCGAATACTCGGCCTGTACGAGCAAGAGAGAATCCAAATAGGGAAAGGTCGGGCTTGGAGGTAGCTCATTCAGCATACCCACTGCAAGGCTTTGAAACACCTTACTATTTAAACTTTGCATGACTAAGTCAGTTGATAGCTTTATAAAAAAGCTAAAAAACATGCTTTTTAATGAAGATTAGTCATTGATGACCCGGTATCTTTTCAGTCACTGCTTTGAGTGTTGGGATGCTTCTGCCAAAGCAGCTGAGTGCTTTACAAATGCACTTGATTGATTGATGACCCATAATACTCAGAGAATATCATTTCTTTCTCTCTATATTGTGTGGATACAACCTTAATGGGTTGGATATCTTAGCTGTAGGAGATCTCTTTCTTCTTATAGTATAACTCACTGTTATACATTAATGCAATGCCCCTTGTCTAGCAGAAAAAATAAATTCCTCTTTGATTAAAAACCACCTTTTTTTCTTGTAATTATTACTCTAATAATAAATATGTGACTGGGTATACAATAGAGTGTATTGGCATAGAACACCATTGTGGAGAGTAGAGTACAGTGCAGAGTAGAGTGGGGTAGAGTTCAGTGGCATAGAGTGTAGTGTTGCAGAGTAGAGAGTGTTTAGTGGTGTAGATTGGCAGAGAGTGCATTTGCAAAGAGTGATGTAGTGTGGTGCAGAATAAAGTTGCATAGAGTACAGAGCCACTGAGTACAGTAGTGCAGAATAAAGTGCAGGTGCCTAGGGTACAGTGGCATAGACTGCAGTGGCATAAAGTGCAGTGTGGTACAATGAAGTGGACTGGCATAAAGTAGAGGGGAATGGTGCAAAGTGCATTGGTGTACAGTGTTGTAGAGTATAGTGGTGTTTGGTGCAGCAGATGAATTCAGCAGTGCCAAATGCAGCATTGAAGAATATAGTGGTATAGGTTAGAGTAGTGCATATTAGAGAGCAGTGGTGCAGAGGGAAGTGGTGCAGGGTAGAGTGACAAAGAGTACAGTGGTGTAGAATACAGTGGCGTAGAGTGCAGTGGTGCAGAATAGAGTAGTATAGCTAGAGTAGAGTGACAGTGTACAGCGACCTAAAGCAGGACAGAGTAGAGTGGCATAGGTTGCAGTATTGTAGATCATTGCATAGTATAGTTGCGTGGAGTGGAGTTGGGTAGAGTGTAGTGGCATAGAGTGGAGTGCTGAAGAGTGCAGTGGCATAGAGTGCAGCAGTAGTGAAGAGTAGAGTGTCATAGAGGGCAGTGGTGTAGAGTGGTGAAAATACATTCACATGGAGTGGAATAGAAAGTAGTGGCATAGACTACAGTGTAATAGAAATTCGGTTTCAGGTTGGCAGAGGTATGCACCCTGTCCAAACAGGAACCATATTCGTAGTCAGGGTAAGTCAGATACACATCATAAATTAACCTGTGCTCACCCTTTGGTAGCTTGGCTCAGAACAGCCGGGCTGAACTTAAGAGGTAATGTGTAAAGTATTTGTGCAACACTTCTAACAGTAAAATAGTGAAAACACAACACAAACAGACACCCCACCGTGTTAGAATAATAGAGCTCAATTTTATGACCAAAACAAGACCAGAAATACATGAGCGGCACAGTTCTGGTGTGAGAGGGCCCATTTGTGGTCTCAAAGAGCTCTGAAGCTGATTTCATGAGCCAAGAAAACACTTCCAAGTCCACAGGACTGGAGAGATGCTTATTGGTGGATCAGGAGTTGGTTGAACATGGGCCCAGGAGCTGTAGCAGGTGAGTTGGAAGTCTTTGTGTCCCTGAGACTTCAGAAAAGAGGAGCCAAGTCAGCAAGCCCTTGGAGTCCCTTTGGTTCTGGGATGTAGAAATGCAGGTCCAGTCCTTCTCACTCCCAGGCAAGAGGGCAGCAAGCAACAGGCCAGCTCAGAAAAGCAGGAATCCAGCAGAGTAGCAGGGCAGCAGAGTGGCAGTCCTTGCAGCATTAAAGCCATCCTTCTTCCTGGCAGAGTATTCACAGTCCTAGAAGTGTACTGAGTTGATGGTGTTAGCGGTCCAGTGCTCATACCCAGTTGTGCCTTGAAGTGGGTGAGACTTCAAAGAAATGTGTTTTAAGGTCACAGAGGTCCTTCCTTCCTGCCCTGGCTTGAGACGCACTACAGGGGAGATACAGGACATTCCCATTCAGGTATGTGTCATCCCCACCCTTCCATCCTGCCTAGGGTGGCCCATCAGCCTGTGATTGGCCCATCATTCACACTTAAGCTCCCTTTCTGTGTGACTGTCTAGCCCAGCTGTCATCTCACCCCAAATGGGTTTTGGCAACAGGCAGTAGGCACCAAATGGCTAAAGTAAATAAAAACCAGCTTTCTAAAAGTGGCATTTTTAGAACTGCAATTTAAAATCTGACTTTACCATAATTTGTGATTTTGAATTGTGAGTTTAGAGTCACCAAACTTGAGAAACATATCTCTTCTGTACTGGAAAGTATACTTATATAACAGAGTTATATGCCAGCTCTTGGTGTGGTTTCCCCTTTCTTTTTACTTTTGATCCTGCACTGAATCTAATTTTTGCTGGCCTCAGGGCTCTGGGCACTTTACAACTGCTGACCAGTGCTAAAGTGCAAGTGCTGTCTGTCTAAATTGTATTGGCAGTTGGTTCTCTCCATGATTGGCATATTTGATTTACTAGTAAGTCCCTAGTATTGTGCACCAGGTGTGCCCAGGGCTTGTAAATCAAATGCTACTAGTCGTCCAGCAGCACTGATTGTGCCATCCACATGCGTAGCCCAGTAAACATATCTCAGATCTGCCACTGCAGTGTCTGTGTGTGTGCAGTTTTAACTATCATTTCAGGCCCAAATCTTCCCTTTTACTACCTCTATCTCAGCCCTAACATAGGCCGAAGGTAGCCCCATGTGCAGGGTACAGTGTATTTAAAAGGTAGGACATGTCTGATAGTGAAATACTGCTAAATTCATTTTTCACTATTGCAAAGCCTATCTCTCCCATAGGGTAACATGGGGATTACCTTGAAATATTGATATATGTAATTTCCCATTGGGAGCAGATAGAGTGCTGGAGTTTGGTGTCTCTGAACACACAATTTAAAAATACAACTTTTGGTGAAGTTGGTTTTTGAATTGTAAGTTTGGAATTGCCACTTTCTGTGCGTCCGCCTGTCTGTGGAATTCACATATGGGTCAGGATGACAGTTGGGCTATTTGTGAATTCACTCTAGACAGCCACACAAAGGGAGCTGTGGTGTGTGCTGCATTTCCTGATGGGTCTTCCTGAGTTAAAGTGGTGGGAAGAGCTGACACTTGCATCTGAATAGGGCTGTGCTTGTCCTCCCACAAAGCTATCTCCATCTCCCTGGAGTGTGTCTGGGGCCAGGTCAGGGAAATGCAGGGTATTGTGCACTACAAAGACTTCTCTTTGAAGTTTGCCATCTTCAAAGACAGAAATGGGTATAAGAACCAGACCTCTGACATGACAAAGTTAGAAAACATCTTGACTGAGGACATTCTACAAGGAAGAGCTAGATGCTGTAGGAGGGACTGCCACTCTGCCTGTTGCTTTGTTGTGCTGGCCTGTTGCTTGCTGCTTCTGTCCTGGGAGTAAAAGGACTGGACTTTGCGTTCTACATCCTGCTTTCAAAGTTTCTCCAAGGGCTTGAACTGAGCTTGCCTCCTTTTAGGAAGGCTCGTGGGCATCAAATACCTCCATTGCCCATGCCAGGGATCTTCTGCTGAGAGCCCTGACTTGCCAAGTGGTGCCAACTTCAGTCCCTGGGCCCTCTGAAGTATAAGCTGGTGACCTGAAGGAGAAAATCCGCACACCAGAATTGATGCAGCGCCTCTCTCACTGTTGAAAAATCAATGCAATGCCTGCAGAATAAATGCAGAGCCTGTTTCACCGCAGTTCTCCTCTTCACAGTGTGTCTAGATTCTCCATGCATCGTCCCTCGGCATCAATTTCTCATCAACCCCATATTGCAGTAAGGAACCCTGGCGTGACCAGAAATCAATGCATCATCTTTCCTGGGAGGAAAGAATCAACGCATCAACTCTCCTGCCAGTAAGGAATCAACACATCACCTCACCTGAGAGGAAAGAATTGACTCAGTGTTGTTGTTTTAGTCTTGTTTTACTCGGATAAATATGGCTATTGTTCTAAACTGGTGTGGAGTACTTTTGTGGTGTTTTCACTGTGTTACTCTGTGTATAAATACTTTTCACATTGCCTCTGAGATAAGCCTGACTACTTGAGCCAAGCTACCAAGAGGGTAAGCAGGTGTTAACTTAGCTGTGTGACTCCTTTACCCTGACTAGAGTGAGGGTCCCTACTTGGACAGGGTGCAAACCACTACTAACTAAAAACCTAATTTCTAACAAAAATAATTTAAGAGTTATTCCATGCCAAGAAAAAAAACTAAAAGCACATGTACTACCTTTTAAATACACTGCACCCTGCCCTTTGGGTTGTGCAGGGCTTACCTTAGGGGGAACTTATATGTATATAGAGGGAAGGTTTGACCCTGGCAAAAGGGTTATTTTGCCAGGTTGACATGGCAGTGTAAAACTGCACACACAGGGTCTGCAATGGCAGGCTTGAGACAAGGTTAGAGGGCTACTTAAGTGGGTGGCACAACCTGTGCTGCAGCTCCACAAGTAGCATTTAATTTACATGCTCTGGGCAAATGCAGTGCACTTTACTAGGGACATATAACTAAATCAAATATTGCCAACTGGGGTTAAGCCAATGTTATCAGGATTTAGGGGAGACAGAACAAGCACTTTAGCACCTTCTCACCCAATGGGAACTCCTCACCATGCAAGACACTATCTCCACCATGAACTCCTTACACTCTGGGTCACCCACCGACCTTTGCCCCAACCACGTGTTCATTCTCAGAAGCAAGACAATTGGTGACAAGCTCAGGAAGGTCCTGAATACCTCCATCACTGTGGCCTCCTTCCCGGAGGTCTGGAAGCACATTGAAGTGAGTCCCCTCCTGAAAAAACATCTGCCAACCTTCTGGACTATGGGAAAGCAGCAACCCTTATCCTGGATCTATCCTGCACGTTTGACACTGTCTCCCACCACATCCTGGTGGTGGCTCACCACTCCCACAAGTATGTGAGTGGGAAGAGCAGTCAATGCCTTCTACAGGTGGAGAAGGGGTTACAAAGTGAGATTCAAGATGATAGAAAAAACAGATCTAAACAGTATGATTATGCATTTCTGTATTTTTTTTTTTAGAACTTTACTGACAATTGTGTAAAGAAAACAAATTCTGTGCACAGAAACCAGAAAGTGAAGTCACTTTCTGTGCCTGAAATACAACCCAAAATGCTTTGGGCTTCTTAATGGCAGATGCTAGTATTCTCTTGATACTGACTAAGAGGCTAAGGTTATGCTTAGGGCTGTGTCAGGGTGGCTCACGAGTGGCTTAATCCCCAGACATTTGAAAATGATTTTCTCCCATAAAGGAGCTGAGGTTGCCAGCAAGATGAACAAATGCAAGTGCTCTACACCCAACTCTCCCACTGGTCTAAACTCAGGCAGCTCATTGAATAACTCAGTGGGCTGTGGTCTCAACAGCTGATTTTCCAATGCACCAGGAGAAAAGTAAAAGCCCCTCCAAAATAAAAAGTATACCAAAATCTAATCACAACAAGAAGCTAATACCGATATGGTAAAGAACATGGTGACTGCAGGATAGTTCATCAGTGGCAGGTTAGGGACAAAATCCACAATAAACTGGTAATCCAGTAAAAGTTCATGGAAGTTCCTAGTATTGTCAAAGCAGCTGAAGAAAATAGTGGTTCAAGTAGGAGGTCAAAATGGTTCCTTTATTTTTATCTTTGGATCTTCATGTCGTGGAAACACGTAAAAAGGTATGTGCCCTGGGGTTCAATCACACTGTAACCAGCACTAGTCAACTGCATCGAGGAGTAGTAAGTAGTCTTTCCCACACAGAGAAGGTGACTTCTCCTCAATCACCAGAGATCAGTTCAGATAATAAAACATAGAAGTGGATAGATCACCTATTGTGGATTCACTTCTTCTAGAGTGCATGGAAAAACGGTCAAAGTCATTGGTAGCAAACTTGTGGAGCTATGAGCATTATAAACATACTTTTCAACTGATTACAGTGTGCCATTTGAGTGCGTGATCGGTAAGTCCTTAGTTGGCGCTGCAGCTTGAAATAGCTTGCCTCCACTGGGTCTCTCTGGTCTCAGATGAGGAGGCCAGGTCCGAGGAGGCCTTTCATTCCGCCAAGCATTTCCTTATTGGGCTGGAGCCCTTAGAGGCCAGTTTTGAAACCCCAAGGCCGCTACTGGTGCCTCTGTCACTTTCCCCAGCTCCCCGAGATCACTGCAGCAGGTACAGGGAAGCTATAAGAGAGAGAGAATGGGAGGGATGATTGAATGGAGGAGGAAGGCAAAGAGAAAGCAATCAGAGAGATTGAAGATACAGAGGAGAGAAGGAGAGTGAGAAAATAGATGGAGGGAAAGAGAGAGATGCTGGGAGATGAAGGGAGAGAGGCCCTCTTGAGTATTTGTGCTAGGGCCGCTTTTGTTTTCTCAGTCTGTCCCTTGAGGTGGCAGATTACCACAGACAGAGAATGGGCTGTGGGGCACGGTGTTCTTTGCATTGTTTTTAGAGCAGTGAAAAACAAACATTTGTGTTTCTTACTTTTCTGGCATCAGAGCAGTTAAAAAACAGCGTTCGATACCAGTATTCTAAAAAAATGCTTTCAAAGGACGCCATGCATAACAAATACTTTATGTAGTTTGATGTAAGTCACTCTCATCTTGTTTTGCAGTTTAGAATACATAGTAATAGGCATATGGATTTCGCTCTACCATTCATATTCCTTGCAGCTGAATTTTTAGAAATAATGCCCTATGGCTGCAAGCCCGAGTCCAAAGCTTTTTATGAGTGTGTGCCAAGCTCATTAGTAAGTGTCTCTAGACAGAAAATCCCTAATCCTATTTCAGTTTATCAATATCACAGTCATGATCTGCGGCCAGGTCATGATGGGCTCCACTGCTCTCGCGGAGAGCCGACTACTTGCTTTCATGAGCCGGCAGAGTGCAAAGTCAATGTATTTAATCAGATATTTATGTAAAAAATACACTACGTTTAAGGCCAGGAGTGAATATGTTTTAAGGTCAGAATGGGTAGTGAAAGTTACAAAACTAGTAATGGACATAAGGAAAGTGATTTTCTACAGAGGGGCAACACGATGAAATCCATGATGAAAAAGAAACGTTTAAGGTCCCTTTTGAACTAGTGACATATAGGGGCATATTTAGCATCATTTTTTTTTTTTACGCTATTATGGGCCAACAAGGCCAGAATCGCTCTGCCAAGTTTACAAAGTTTGTAACTCTTTGTGCTACATTTTGCGCGCACCAGGTATAATGTATGCAAAGAGGTTGTTTTCCAGTTGGGGGGGGGGAAATGGCACAAAGAAATCTAAGAGATTTCTTTGCGTCATTTTTTTCAACACTTTTAATGCCTGCTCAGATCAGGCGTTAAAATGAGGCACACCATTTACAATGGGCCGCAATGTACTTTGCAGGATTAGCCTAAAAATGTTTTACACTAATCCTGAAAAGCTCCGAACTAGTGTAAAAAATGTTGACACTAGTTTCCCTAACTACCGCCATGGTGCACCACATCTTGGTGCAGTGCCACATTCCTTAAATCAGGCCCATAGTTTCTTCCAGATGCCTCAGTGTAGAATATGAACATTTGTTCACACAGAAATGCCCCTGCAAGCTGTAGAGGGGAATTCACGAACGTTTTCTAGGAATAATGCTTGAAATATGCCGCTTTAACCTTTATGTCCTTAGATATTCAGCAATTTACTTTAAATGAAGAAGGCAATCTCTGGAAACACATTCCTGATTAGGCTGTTAAATTGATCTGCTTTTCTAGCCAAACTTATGTTCTCAAATTGACTCGAATAAAAGGAGTCCATTGATCCTATTCGAGATGCCAGAATCATGGACACACACCTCTGTGAAAGTAACAAATGAACATTGTAAAACAGCCAAGAACAAAAAGTAATATAATAAGAGGCTGTCAAAAATGACCAAGGTGGATGGTTTGTGCGACTGCACAATGAGAAAGAAACTTTTTCCCCTTATGGTGTCTAGGGTGTTTCATCACATAAGTGCAACCAGTTTCCACTTTCACTAGTCACAAAAAGAATCCCGAAGCATTATCTTCAGTGGAATGTCGGCATCTGCCATTTGCATCGATACCATCACTTTTTGATGCTAGATAAGTAACTATAATTTCATACCACAGTTACGGACTTCTCCGAGGCGACAGTCCACTTTCAATAAGAATCAAGACTTGGCAACAGGATCAGGAACCGATGCATTTTCTTTCAACTCACCGCAAGGTTTAATTGCACAGAACTCCCAGGGGATGTCGGGGTCAAGAGTGTAGCACCAAGGCCTAGACTTGCCATCAGGGTTGCGGCAGTAATTGTCATCCAGGCCCTTGTTAGGATATCTGCAATCCAGAGAGAGAACAGCGCGTTGAACAAATCTGCCTGGCAACCTCAAACACACATTCCCCTTCAAAGCAGTGCAATTAAGTAAGGTTTCTATAAACACAGAATGGCATGCCATGCTCATTAGTAAGGCTAGATATCTCAAGAGTAATGAAACTGGAACTCTAAAGAGCATTTTTTCTAAAGTCTTATTACTAATGATAGCTCTCTGTCCACAACCACGCTCGCAAGGTAATGGTCCTGTTTATGGACACGTATAAATGCCTTGCTGACAGAAAGCTTCTCTTTTTATTCGAAGAGTTTTTTTTTTTAATACTGTGAATTTTCATCCTTACTCTTTACATTTCATCATGTAAGGGTATATGTATTAGAACTAATGTGAATGTAAAAAAACACTTTAAAATTCTCAGATGGCAAAATGTATTTCTACACTCCACTTACACTCAAGGTTTGCAGAAAAAAAACTCCACCTCTGTTTAGCAACATGAATGGCATAATAGTTTACCACCTTTTTGCCCCCAAACAAGAGAAGTCATGTATGTTTACATGGTAAGCCGTACTTCTCCCGCGTTATTTGTAAAAGACCTAAATGTGAATGGTCTCAATATGCTTGTAATCACCATAGATCAAAGTCGAATGATGTCTCTCTCCATATATGAATTTACACATTTTTTTTTAACTGGTAGAAGGTGACTCACTCATACCTGGAGGCAAGTTGATCCGCGTTTTGCATGCCACAACTGAAAATTACTTACATTTGGCAATTTTTACCTTGTCAAACTACCACTGTCCTTCAGCACACCAATCTCAATTGTTAGCTTGGACGGTACAAGAGTATTTGCTCCCTCCAGTGGGTGGGACATCTCATATGTAAAATCTTTATCACAGTTAGTCAACCCTGACAGCCATATATAGCTAGAGTAAACCACTCAAGATGTAAGATGTGTGTTGTCTCCTTAACAACAGGGTCACGCTCTGTCTGCATATTATTGCGTTTTTTCAATAACTCAGTATTTTTTGAGGTGGATATTAGTCCTGAAGAAGGTGCTACAGACAATGGCTGAGATAACATTATCTTCGTCCTCTTCAATATGTGTTGATATTCTAATGCAAAGCCAACAATTTTCTATAATTTGGGTTTAGTTATCCATTGCAAGGCTGTGATCATGAATATATCCTAAAGTCACAAGTATTCCCATGCATATAATATCTTTATCATTTATCACAGAATTATGGATTGTTATAAGGCTTTCTAATGGAGCCATAGCCATGTCAGAATTAGATCGGCATTGTTTAAATTAAGGTCAAGAAAGATGTGATGCATAAACTACTTTTTTCACTTCAATGTAAATCCCGTTCTTCCTTCTTTAAAGACAACATTTATAGTTTTTGCTTTCTGTTTTAGTGTCCTTTCTCTTTACCAAAGTCCAGCTGCTTTGTCTCTAGGTGTTTATTCTAACACAGGTGTTGGTGTCTTTAAATAATAAACATTATTCACAGTCACTAACAGAATTCACTTATGGAGTGCAGCTTGCCACTTTAAGGCAACTTTATTTAGTATACCAAGTCTAACAACTCAGGGCAATCCATATGACAATAATGCTGAAATTACACTTTCCTTATGTGTGATATTAGTGATTAAGAAATGTGAACATTGCACTACCTTTTGTGTTAAGAAGGTTCAACAATTAAACAAGCGTCCTATTCAATATTGAGAGAGCAACTCAGACAAAGTTTTACACATCAATCCATTATATAAATCCATGGACTCAAGATAATTTTCTAACCTGGAACACATGGTTTCAACAATTCTGAAATTCAATACCTCTCTGGTCGATATCTGTGCCTATGTGGCCGCTGAAGATCCCACCTCTGGCATTCCTTGCCCGACTCAGTTAAATCCATTGGTCCTCTGTAACTTTCCCCTTTGCAGGCTACACATTCCACTAAAGAAAAGCATTACAATGACTAGTGAGAAACTATTTTGAAAAAAATAAACAATTAAATGCACATAATGCCTATTGGACTTTGACAAGCTAACAATACCAATACCTAATAGGGAATACTTACAAAACTGAATATCGAAAATTGGCTCATCTATGCATATTCATGGGTGAGAGGTGTTTATGTCAAACTAGCTTGGTAATATTATATTAACAGAAAATGAATTGCTATTCACACAAAATCATTGACTTGAAGTTTGAATAGTCTTTATTTTATCTCAATAAATTCCAGACACACAATTTCAAAGTAACCTACTTCTAATGTAGTAGCAGGTGTAATATAATGTGGACGTTTTTCTGAATTTTCAGAGGCAATTTTTGACTTTTTATATTCACAAAATCACCTATTTGTATCCTTTTAATACTATCATAATATTTTGAATGAGGGAGGCAAAACGGATGTGATCCATGTGCCATTTGTAAAACTGCTGTAAATACATTGAGTTATATAAATATGTGAGAGGTAAATTCACCTATGTCCTCTGATGACCTTTAAATCATCCACATATAGATGTATTTTGATTAACTGCCAAATTCCAGTTGTTTCACTGGAACAATTACAAAATGAATGTTCTTATCACATCAACAGTGTCATCTTTAAATTAATTCAAGCTAATCTCATGTTGTAGGCTAAGATTATAGAAACTTTTTTCTAACCCTCACACTTGAATGCTTTTTATTGTTAGTTGTAACTTATGCCTGTATTAGTACTTAGTCCTTATTAACATTATAATGATATATTAAAGGTGAACTCATACATATTTTAATTCACACAGTTTTCCGTTTGCCATACTTTATGTGTTTTTAAATATTTCTTGATTAGTTTGGGACAAAGCAGGACAGTATATAGCATATGCGGTGGAACCAATATACTGTAAAGTGCCATTGTTTCTCTATTTGAAAGGGTGAAGCCTCACTTTCTCAACACTTCAGTGCAATAAACAGCACAATAGGTTGTATGTAGAATAAGGAAAAATGTCAGCTCGAATTTGGGAATTGGGCTCCTTTTTGGTCTTGCTCAGATATTACTGTTCATTAAACATGCTTTGCAATGCTTTTGTTCATAACAAACCTGTAGCCACAACTAGCCATGTTTTTTATTTGCAAAGTAATCACTTTGGCTGCACATATCTAAAACCCACTCTGAAACCTAAATTGCTCTCAGATTTTCAACAACTTGTCCACCACCTACCCAGGTTTTCCATTTATATGACCTGTGCACAGCAATGTTTTTCTAAATCACTTGAGACTATTTACACCTTTCTAGCTTTCTAGATGTGTGCATTGCCTCTTGTTTATGTTTTACCTACTAAATGTGCTAAATAAGAATCCCTTAAACTAAAGCTACAAATTTCCTCTTTCAAACAATCTAACATCCTATGCAATCCACCTTTTAACTTCTGTAAATTTAGATTCCTAACCACTTACCCAGCACTTTTTCCACACCTGAATCTCCATTAGTCTGCCTTTCAATAGAATATTAAATTCCTTGCATAGTGTGAAATTTAGCCAAATCATTTTGAATTTTTGTGAAATCCCAATATATTTCATTCTCCAACAGAGATAAAGGGGGTCATTCTGACCATGGCGGTAATTACCGCCATGGCGGAGGTCGGCGGTAGCACCGCCAACAGGCTGGCGGTGCACCGCTGGGCATTCTGACCGCGGCGGTTCAGCCGCGGCCAGAAACGGAAAGTCGGCGGTGTACCGCCGACTTTCCGCTGCCCGTCTGAATCTTCCATGGCGGCGGAGCGCGCTCCGCCGCCATGGGGATTCTGACACCCCCTACCGCCATCCTGTTCATGGCGGCTCTCCCGCCATGAACAGGATGGCGGTAGGGGGTGCCGCGGGGCCCCTGGGGGCCCCTGCCGTGCCCATGCCAATGGCATGGGCACGGCAGGGGCCCCCGTAAGAGGGCCCCAAAAAGTATTTCAGTGTCTGCCCAGCAGACACTGAAATACGCGACGGGTGCAACTGCACCCGTCGCACCTTCCCACTCCGCCGGCTCAATTCTGAGCCGGCATCCTAGTGGGAAGGTTGATTTGCCCTGGGCTGGCGGGCGGTCTTTTGGCGGCCGCCCGCCAGCCCAGGGCAAATGTCAGAATCACCGCCGCGGTCTTTCGACCGCGGTGCGGTGTTCTGACGGCGGTACCTTGGCGGACGGCCTCCGCCGTCCGCCAAGGTCAGAATGACCCCCAAAATCTCTTGGCATAACCCACTCAAAATCTAACTGGGGAATTTACAACTGAGGACTGAATGTCAATAGGTAGCACAACGTATCACTTTCCTCAATTGAGAAACATGATTCATAACATAATTTTAGACTGTACTCCAAAGTAGGGTGTGTTATCTAAATTTACCCTTGTTTTGACTCTTTAGCAGGCATGGGGGGGTTTGCAGATTTCTGCTATGCGGAACTCTGGTAAGTGCCGAACAAACTCTGCCACGCTATGCAGAGTTCCACAAGCGGTGGAGTATGGCTAAGGCACGCTGTTCAGACTGATTTTCATGGCAGAATTTTCTCTTCTGCTGTAAAATCAGTGCAAATGGCACCATGCTGAGCGTCAGAGGGCGCCAACTTCTTTTTGCTGCTCAAGTAGATTTACTACTTGAATGTAAGCTTCTTCAACGCGAGCGTCAGCTTTCTCATTGTGAACGGTCACGGCCTACCACGACCCGAGCATTCAGAAATCCTGCTTGCCAACTTAGCGATTTCATTCTCTCACCAGCCTAACATTTGGCAAGCAAGAGAAAAAAATATGCTCCGCATCACTTTGCGGGGTTTCTCGAACTCCGCATGGAGTGCAGAGTGGGGAAAACTCAGCGAACTCCAATGGCGGAGCGGAATTCTTTGCCCACCCCTTCTCTTTTGCAATATTATTTTTCATGGATAGATGCCAGATAACCCATTAAGCTAGTTGAAAGAGGCTGCCTCACCGGTATCATAACTGTGATTATCCCAGCATGGAACTGGAACCAACAAAAATGTATGCAACTATAATTAAGTGTTAGCTATCTAAGCAGGTTGTTAAAGTTATCTGCTTTTCTAACCAAATTCGTATACTCAAATTGACTCAAAAATGTGTCACTTGCTACTATGCTACTAGTTCAGATGCCAGACTCAAGGATCCACACCTCTGTGAAAGTAACAAACGAACACTGTAAAACAGGCAAGAACAAAAAGTAATATAAAAAAGGATTGTCCAAAATAACCAAGGTGTATGGATGTTGGGACTGGACAATGAGAAAGAAGCTTCTTCCCCTTTTTACAAAAAGAGTCATTGCATAACAGAGCCCAGGATGGAGATTGGGTTTTGAGATGTAGATGCAAATTGTACTTGGCCCTTTAATAGTAGGAAGGGGCACCTGAGACTGAGGAGCATGTCCAGGTGTAAAGAAAAGTAATTACACACCAGGATTGATATAAATGTAATCCGTCTGTCTTAAGAGAATTGAGTGCTCCATTCTCATTTAGTCTGTGTAAATAAACTGATGAAGATGGAATATCTTTTGGGAAACCCATTCAAACACATTAATATGGTATGCTTTGAGTTCACCCAAAAAATCTCTGAATCGCCATACAGCTGGCAAGAATATTAGTCCAGTGAAATTATTTTTGGGAATGCTGTTTGAGACAGTTTGTATTCAGAATGAATGAGAAAACCAGAGTAGAAAGAGCAATAGGAGTATGTGAGTTACTAATAAAGAATTAGCAAATTATATCTATCAAGATTGTTTATAGAGTACATAATTGTTTTAAAAATTTAAAATGATTACTTCATTAGAGATGAATAACCTAAATGTGTATGTACATTCCACAGTTAATCTGTATTCAACTGTAATTTAGTATAACATTATCTACACAGGAGGCAAGTACGCCTTGAAAGCAAATGAGAAAGCAAATTATTCATTGAGGGTCATTATTATTGGGTGAAACAACAGTAGAAAAATTATTGCTTTTGCGCATCAGACACTGGGGGTCAACATAAGACTAATAATATAAATTGTGGCACAAAGTGAGATTGGGAGCAGCCTTCCATACCCGCTGAGATAAAAAAAAAATAAATAGTCTTTTGTAGCCCACAAATGAGATCACCCAGAGCTCAGCAAGATGTATCAAAATGAACTGTACATGCCAAACTAAAAAAGGGGCATTTTTGAAATATTTAATTTCTTGAAAACGCTTTGAAAAGTGGTACACCAGCTTGGCCATTTCAGAGCAATAGATGCACAAACAGCAGAAAAGGGATGAAGTAGAGAAGTTTCATCCAACTTAATTAGTATGCAAGTAGTATGCAGCTGAAGACATAGAAATCATACAGTTCCAGCATCCTTCCACTGTTCCTATGATGAGATTAAAAATTAAACAAATGCAAGCTGGAAAAGTTTGATTTGCAGAGTTTACTGAATTGAAGTTAATCCACTCCACTTGAGGACCACCTGCATGTTATTAAATGGAGTCTCAAACATCCAAGAGTAACATAGGGTGCTGCAGCCCCCATGGCGCAGAGGGCCTCAAGCTCAGGGAGTCCCCTCAGCACAGTATTCTGGCCTGAGAGCTGTTGACTAAGTCCAGAGGGGGAGCCCTCCCAGCACTTTGCAGGGGGGCCCCCTGAAGTTTCATTATGCCACTGCTGGATAGCAGATTCCTGGGTGACATGCAGTCGGGACCTAATTTCTGTAGGTAACCGGTCCTTTGCTCCAGCAGACTATATGAATATTATAAAGTATTTTGACATTTATCCTGGATTCCACGGGATGCCAGTGGAAAGTTTTCTGGTCTGGCTTAGAATGGTCACATCTGCACAATGGTAATTATAAGCATATTAAGTTGCACTATTTTCCAGGTAGATTCTGGTTCACACATATCATAAAACCAACATAGTAAGTATCAGCTCTATTTGATAACTGATTCAGAGGAGCATAAGAACGTTCCAGGAGAGAGAAAGTTGGAAGTTAATTTCCCAACAACTGCCTTGCTGTGAGGGAAGAAAGAAGGACTGAATAAAATATTAAGTGAGTATTTTAAGCACTGTGAGGGGCTGGGAAGAGACCAAAGATGGGAGAACTGTTTCAAACAGCGTGAACAGCATCAAAGCCAAGTTCACTTCATCAATAATATCTGAACAATTGCAAAGTGGGATAGCTAAAGTGCCAAATCATAACTGATAGAGATATGCCTATGATTGTTCAGATAAGCTAGATAAAACACCAACATCTCTACCTTTCTCAAATCATCAGAAACCATGCAATCGATTTTTAGTTGAAAGAATGCTCGTTATCCAAACAAGCTAGTTTTAGGTCTTGGCATTGCACCATTTTGTAAATCTGGCACATCAAAAATGGAGTGATAGATAAAGTGTTGCAATTAAATGGAGTGTAAAGGTGCATTTCTCCTCCAGTATTATCTGACAAATGCAAACCTGTGGCTGCATGCCTTGTCTGAAAACCTTGGTAGAAGACAGGTTCTAGTGTTATTCTAGTTTTTTATTAATCAGCTGCAGTTGCTGCATCTCACACACAAGGAGGTCATCTCCTGCTGGTTTTATTCTTCATATTCTTTTGAAGTTTTTTTTTTTCATGTTGCTTGCATGAGTAGTTCACCAAGTGTGATTCGCAAAAAAAACGCAATTTGGTAATCGCTATTGCAAATCATGATACATCTGGCCCTTAGCTATCTATTTTGTCCAGTTAATCTGGGGCTTATTTTAGCTTGTATGGTTTCCGTGGAAATCCTCTGCACACTCCCCACCTTTTTTGGGTTATGGGAGGGTTGGGTCATTTCGCTCAGACACTGCCCCTTACTTATCAACCCTGTTCTGGAAGACATGTATTAGCCAAACCCTGCCTTTCGTGTTTGTCAGGCAAACTCCTTGAGTTATTGAGTCTGTGTGCTATGATTGTTTCCATTGTTCATCTTGCTTTTTTTTAAGAGACATAAAGGGCATTATTTGGATTTCAGTGGATGAGTTACTCTGTCACAATGGTGATGGATATTCTATCCGCCGAAATATAAATCTAATTATTTCCTATGTGATTTATATTTCATCAGATGGGATATCTATCACTGTTGTGACAGAGTAACCAGACTGTTGAAACCTAAGTCAGGCCGAAAGTCTTTAATTGCCACCCATGTGTGCTTTGACAACAATTGTTCTATTCTATCCATATTTGCAACCCCACCTTTTTTCAGAGATTCACTGCTTGTAGGGGAGAAATAATGATGACAAAATAAATGGTGTAAAAGCAAACAGAACAGATGATGGATGGAATGCTGAACAGTGCAAACATTCACCCCAGTCACAGATCTGAGTTTGAGCCATCATTTTTTTGCTCACCACCTCATCCCAGTTAGGAACCAACAAACCCATTGTGACTATGTGCTCCATGGGAACAATCCAGCCCAAATTGCCAAGCCAGGTCTTCCCTCGACTAGAAACAAGAATCCTAAAACTGGTTAAGAGTACCAGCCCTTCATCAGTCAGACTACCTTGAGTTCAGGAGCACAATGAGCACAGGAACTACACCTGGGCATACCTTTCCCACTTGGGGTGGCAAAAGCAAAAAGAACAGATGATGGATGGAATGTTGAATAATGTAAACTTTCACCCCCACTCACAGATCTGGGTTTAATCCAATGTTTTTTTGCTCACCACACCACCCCAATTTGGACCCATCCATATGCAAATCAGTCTTGACCTTGTTCCCCTTGGGAACAATCCAGCCCAAACTACCAGGTCAGGTCTTCCCTCCACCGGAAACAAGCAACCTAGGGCCACTTTCAAGGTATCACCCCTCAACAGTGAGACTAGCTTGAATGTAGTGGCACAATGAGCATATGACCCACATGAGTGCATACCATTCCCACTTATGGAGATAAAAGCAAAAAGAACAGATGATGGATGGAATACTGAATAAAGCAAACATTCAACCAACTCACAGATCTGGGTTTAATCTTTTGTTTTGTTGCTTACCATGTCACGTCCGTTTGGACCCAGCTATATGCAAATCAGTCTTGACCCTGCTCCCCATGGGAACAGTCCAACCCCAACTGCCAGGCCAAGTCTTACCTGGACCAGAGACAAGCATCCTGAGACCGTTTCAGGGTATCACTCCCCATCAGCCAGACTAGCTTGAATCCGGTGGCACTGTGAGCACAGTACCCACGTCTGGGCATAACCCTTCCCACTTAGGGCAACAAAAGCAAAAAGAACAGATGATGGACGGAATGCTGAGCAATGCAAACATTCACCACCAGTCACAGATCTGGGTTTAATCCATCTTTTTTTTTGCTCACCACACCAGTTTGGACCCAGCCATATGCAAATCAGTCTTGACCCTGCTCCCCATAGGAAGAGTCCACCCCCCAACTGCCAGATAAATAACAATGTAAAATATGTATGTTTATTAATCTATGTCCTAAAGATTTTCATGTATCAATATCTTGAAAGTTAAGGCAATAAACATTGGAAACTTTACATTATTAATTATCTATTGGAGAAACCTCATAATGTGTGTTGTAATGTAAACAACATGTCTGTAGACAATAGTATGGGTATAGGCCTGTCGTGACTTTTAGGACCTGTATCTTTGAAAAATGTTTTAACTTGTGGGTTTGTTTACTATGTAGGACGTGTGCATGTACTATGTTTGTGATGTGATTTCATGATAAACGATTTTTAGTTAGGGTGGTGAAAAAAACCTAGATAGCCTTTAATTGCTCTAATAGTTTCAGAATTATTTATGTATGTTTAGAATGAAACTAGGTCCTTCACGGAACACAATATATGTTTTGAAAAGTATTTTGTTGATTCAGTTTAAATATTGAAAGATCAAGAAACATATTGTTGTACGCTATTCTGTAGTTCATTGTTTAATCTGCTTTGGAAGCTGCAATACAGGATAAATATATGAATGTAGGAGTATTACCTATGTAAAATAATTGAGTTTGCAGGATCTTTTTCTTTTTGTCTTACAATCACCGGAGTAACCATGGTGGCTGCTGTGACAATATGTCCATTGCCAAACTTTAGGTTCACTACTGTCTTGGTGGAGTCGGCTATTACATCGCTTTCTTGGGTCAGGATGATAGAGTTCAATTTCCCTATAGGGGTCTATTTTATTGGTCTAATCTCCCAAGGGTTGGTCAATCCAGGTCATCGAAAGATCTGTCACTGAGGAAATACACCACACTTTGGTAACCTTGCTTCTTCGTGTTCTACTTTTGGGTCTCAATTACCTCAGCTCTTGTCAGATAGTGCTGGTCCTTAACCCTTTTGGTGACTGGTGAAACATACAAAGAGATATGTGCACTAGGTTACTCACTTTGTGTTACCTCTTCAGTACTTGCCACTGTCAGCACCATCTCATCCTCTTTCTCCATCTCCATCACTTTTTTTGCTAATTTCTCTCCAAGGTGCGGTTCACAGTTAGCCTCTCATTTTGAAGGCACACTTCATTTACCTCTTTGATCAGTCCCCAATTAACTGTATGTTTGTCTCATGGTTCATCTTGAGAACTTGGGAGTAACCCTACCCTGTTGTAGCAGGCTAGAATGATTAAACTGACACCATGGCTGGCATTCAAGCACCCCATGTGTGAGATCACATCAGATTCAAGCAGTGAGCAGTTGATCTGACTACATGAGGTTTGACTTGAGGGAGTAGCATAGCTGCCCGCCACTGGTGCTACATCACTTCCCTATCTATTTGGGTCATGGATAGTGTCAGATCATTATGTGTGTTGGGATTTGCATTTAACTCATATACTTTAATTTACCACACCAGCAGCAACATAACTCCAGATCGTAGTTTATTTCACTAATACTCCCCTGGTAGGATGTTTTTGGATTGCATCTCAAAGCACTGAGTTGGTGCTCTCCCCTTCCCAAGGATTCACATGCATAAATCCCTTTCACCCACTGTCTGTCTTGCTTTATATATTTAAATATATATTTAGACCTGTGGGCTGTCTGAAATGTCGAGACTGTAACCAGGTATAGTGTGAAAAATATTAATCAATAATAATGAATAATGTAATAATATTAAACATATGTTGGTTAACAGTAAATGTCAATATAAATAACATTTTTAGATAGCACAATGATAAATGTTAAATGTGTGTGCATATATGTCATTGATTAAACAGTATTAATATTAACCATTTTCTTCATTTAATGCATTATAATTCAATTTTATATTATTCATCCCTGAACCGTAAAAACCTCTTTATTACACCAAAATCCTACTCATTCCTCAACCCTAATAAGTCCTTTCTACTGCTAAACACTATTGATTCATACAATCTTAAAACTCCATATTGCCCTGAACCTCTGTGTATCCCTAAATACTTCTTACTACCATAAACACTACCCATCATGGAACCCTAAGACCACCTTAGTAGCCAGAAAAGCAACCCATCCAGAACCCTTACAGATCCTGTCTACATATAGCCACTACCTATCCCTAAACACTACAAAGTCCGTGAATACTAGAAACCTCTTACTACCTTTAAACATTACCCATCTCTGAACCCTCGGAACACTAAAACATTTTTACTACCCCCAAACAGTACTTATCACTAAAATCCTTTTAATAACCCTAAACACTACTCATCTCTGAACCCAACAAAAACATTGAACTTGTATTTGAGTCACTTTTTAAACTTTTTTCAGTCCACAAAGTGGAGCCATAGAACAACCCTCAAGGGGTCCCTGCACTCCATCTGAAGAGCACACAGCTCGGGATTCTTAAAAATATGGTAAGCTATCCTGAATTCATGAATTCAATGATAAAGGAGACATACAGATTTTTTGTTGCTAGTGGGCTGCCAAGAAACCTGTAGCCCACCACAACAACCACAAAGAAAAATGCAATTTAAAGTCCTTATATGGCATTATGGAGTGTTCCTTGCATGGAGCAGTGAATAAAAAATAATTGGCTCTGGACACTCATTTATTATTCCTGTTAGTAATATTTTTTTTTGATGCCCCATTCTCACCCGGGAGACCGAAAGTTTATATTATGTTTGTGGCTGCAGAGGGTGACCGAATGCCCTGCTGCCTCTGCCGGGTCCCCATCCATCAACCTTCATGGGGGCCGATAGGAGCTGGTTCTTTTGTTCCACTGGTCTCCCTGGTGCCCACCCAAGACACCCACAATACCAGCTTCTTAGGTTTGATCCATCTTGGTGGGAGCAGCTTTTCTTTTGCTCCCATCTGGACAGGAGCAAAGTTGTGTTTTCTGCCCAGGAGAGTGCAGTTAGGGAACAAAAGTGTATATTCCCTGCCTGCATTTTTCCTGATAGAAAACACAGCAGTGTCCTAGGAGCCGGGTCCCTGCTTTAACCAAGTCTCAGGTGAAGGGGTCCCTGGGGTGGTCGTAAGGCTATGGCAGGGGGACCTGATCCTCCCCTATCCACTAAGAAACACTTAGGTTCCTAGGGCCTTACCAAGACTTGAAAGGAGGGCCACAACCCTCCTCCCCAAAAATCATTGTATTGGTCCCTGGTCCTCAGGCCCTAAAATGTGGCAATTCAGGGGAGGACACATGCCCCCTCTAAAAAAACAACAGGGTTATTTTTCAGGAGTTAATTTTTTTTAATGGCGCTGTGGATCCGCAATAAAAAAAAAATACAATTTATATGGCGGGTGCCCCCAAAAGGCCTAGAGGTGCAGGCTATCCCAAACCTGGACAGCTATATGTTTTAAAAAAAAAACTTTTCTCAGGAAAAAGTACAAGGTCCCTGAGTCCTAAAATGGCTGCTTTAACACCTTTGTTGATGTGGCTGCAGCCACTCAGATCCTATCTTTAGATCTGCCAAATGTGCAGAGCCTCAGCGGCATGAAATACACAAATATTTTGAACCTTAATTTCTCTGAAAACTAGTGAATGGATTTATATCAAAGCACAAAGAGCACAATTCTGGACCAAGTTCTAGCTATCTGGCAAATGATGTGAACAAATGGCAGCGTTATCTATGACAGTGTCTCCGAAACTGTGGGTTGCAACACACTGGAGGTTTGCAAGCCAAGTCTTTTTAGGTCGGTAGAGTCCAAGCAATAAATAAATATGCCTTTAAAACTCTGTGATTTTTTTGTCACATTTACCTGCACTTTAAAGACAAAGGTCAAATGGCAGGCTGTTTTATTCTTTTAACATGGGGATTGCTGTTTACTTATCTTTCTCTTCTGACTCCTAAGTGAGAGGTGTTTTTAAAGTGAATTATGTGATAATCTTGATGGATTAAAGGGAGTTTGAAGCAAAGTCTGTAGATGTTATTTTGTTTTGCAACACACAACACAATATACACACCAGTACATGAACTGTATGAATTCAGCTGATAGGGAAGGAAAAATGAAATGCATCTTTTTTAAGTCTAAAGTGTGCTGGAGATTTTAATAGGATCAAAACAATCAAGACACTTTACTTGGTGGTGCACAATTAATACATCAGAAACCTGATTTCCATACACTATCATCTGTGGCCCAGAGAGTTTTATCTGTAAAACTGTAGAGTGCATTTAGATGTCATGTCTGTAAATGGCATTGTGCAACCTCATGATGCTTTAGGTACATCCAAATATCACCCAGTCTCATGTCCTTTTTTGGAAAGAGATTTATGTTGTTGAATTTACTGTAAACCTCTATGTTTGTTAGGTGAGGTTTTTTGTGTAGAAAGATGACCAATGAGTTTTCAATAATATGTAATTCATTGTTATACATAGGATTAATGGGCTTGTTATGTTTTTTTTAAAACAGAAATTGGTAGTCGATGGAAGGTTTGTATGCTCCTAGTTGTGATTTGCTTTATCCCTCTCCCATGTAAACTTTACAGGATACAACCCAGCAAGTTTTATATTTCTTCGGGTGAGCAATGCCACACAAGGATTTCTACAAGGCGAGATATCTTTGACTGAATATTCCCTTTTGTTTGAAGAACCATTATAAAAAAGAACCCTATACTTCCTTTTCCCCCTTTCTTTTTTCATACCAACTTGACTTTAGGAAATGTGAGGACTGCAAGCACTAAGTTACGCTGAAGAAGAAATAGGTGAGCTGCTGAAAATACTTTCTGCCATTAATCCTGGAGGGGACTGTTGTAAACTAACAGAAGAAACTGAAGCTTAAAGAAAAAACAGATCAGCACATACCTATATGGAGAGGTTCTTATGGAATATTCATGGAATGGTACAATTCCACTGGGATTGCAAGTGAAAACATATCTGCCTTTTTTTTAGAAGGTAGAGAGTAATTTGGAGATTTCAGCTGTATAGGAAAAAGTGATCCATGTCTTAGATGTTCCTATCTATTAAAACAGCTGAGCTAATAAAGAAAACGTTGTTGGAGCAGATAAAGGATCTAGAGGAATCTATAAAGAGATCAGAGACTTTTAGGACCACCACATACAATTACAAGAAGAAGAAGAAGCTTCAAAAAGATGTTATCAGTTTCTCAAAGGAGGAGTTCTATTAAAATTTGAGAAAGGATTTTTATAATCAGCATAATACCAAGTTTCTTCCTTAATATCAAGGTAGAAGCAACAGACTATTCATTAGCTTCTCGGATAGCTCATCATACTCAGACACTAATACCAGCTACTCAGAATCATCAACCAGTACCTCTGAGGCCCCACAAGGGGACATTTTTTAGGGAGAGGATGAGGGAGAGAACAGAGATGGATGAACTCCAGACAAGGAACTGAGGAGATCCAGATAAGGACTTTTTTGTAACTCTTGATATTACTAGCCTATACTCTAATATTTCCCAAGAGGCTGGTCTTAATGTAATAGAATATTTCCTGGAAACTGGACAATGTCCTCATGAAGTACCATCACGGTTTGTTCTCAAATTGGCCCAATCAGTTTCAAAGGGAACTTTTAGCTGCAAGTAAAGGGGACTGCAATGGGATGCACCTTTGCTCCAGAAATGCCTGTCATGTTCATGGTTGGACATAAGGATACATGGATTTATGGTGAAAATCCCTTCAAGAATAACGTTATGGCATGTAAACGTTTCATAGACAACATTTTCCTAATATGGAGGGGTGACAAGAGAGAATCGAAGAATGGCTTAACAACAAAACAGCAGCTATCAAGTTTGCATAACTTTGGAGTATAGATGAAATACATTTCTTGGATCTTACTATTAAACATGATGGAAGGGAGATCTTCACCACACTACATACAAAAGAGACTGATAGAATCACATTTATTCATTACTCTAGCCACCATCAGAGAAATCTCAAAGATAATACACCTTGTAGCCAATTCTTACAGAATTCTTACAGAAGAAACTGCTTCATGAAGGAAGTCTTCTTCTCCAAGACTTCTCCTGAAGCTCAAAGCCTGTAATAATTCTCATAGACTGCTAAAAAGAGCAATGAAGCGGGCAGGTATACTCCAAGGGAGGCCATCTTGGAGCCTACAGATAAAAGGAAACAGGGCCGATTGTTGTTTGTCAACACCTTCAACTCCAGCACATCAGATGTGAAGAAGATAATTCAAAAACTTTGGAGGATCGTCTTCTCCTTGAATTCATTTCACACTGATAGACAGAGACCCCTGCAAAATCTCAGAAAATATTTGGGATTACCACGATCCTTGCCCATCACAAGTGTGAAGACTGCATATTGTGCAAATTGACAATTTAAGATGTGACTTTATATACAACAACATTCTAATTAGACTTAAAGAATTTGCCAACTGGAGATCACGAAATGTGATCTACTGTATACTATGTCTGTGTGATAAAGCACACATCGGTCAGACCAGCCAGGAAGAACAACCGCATATCAGTGAACAAAAATTCAGAATCATGTGTCACACAACGTCAGCTACCTTAGTACAACATTTTCTACAATTTAAACATATGGGGCCAGATGTAGGAAACTCCCAAATTGCGACTTGCAATTTGTGAGTCCCTGCGACTTGCAAATTGCAAGTCGCAATTTGGGATGCAGAAAGGTGTCTCAGACACCATCTGCGAGTCGCTATGGGGTCGCAAAGACCCACCTCATTAATATTAATGAGGTGGGTCGCAATTTGCGACCCCATAGCGACTCAGGGCACTCACGGGGATGGAGGCCTGCTGGGAACAGCAGACCTCCATGTCCGTGACTGCTTTTAAATAAAGCAGTTTTTTTTTTCAAAGTGCAACCCGTTTTCCTTAAAGGAAAACGAGCTGCACTTTGAAAAATAAACCGAAACTTTTTGTTTCAGTATTTTTCAGGGCAGGTAGTGGTCCATTGGACCACTGCCTGCTCTGAAAAATTATTATTAGGTCCAGTCACAAAGGGGAAGGGGTCCCATGGGGACCCCTTCCTGTGTGCGAGTGGGTTACCATCCACTTCAAGTGGATGGTAACTGCGAGTCCATTTGAGACCGCGAACACTGCGACTCGCAAATAGGAAGGGAACACCCCTTCCTAATTGCGACTCGGAAATGCATTTTGCGAGTCGGTTCCGACTCGCAAAATGCATTTCTACATACCAGATGGGGTTTAGCGACTCGCAAACGGCGTTTTTCGCAGTTTGCGAGTCGCTAAACCTTTCCTACATCTGGCCCATGGTTTCTGAATTAAGATAAACAGCCCTGAGACAAATACATATAAAATCGGGCCGTGCTATATCACTAGTACAGCAGAAGGCATTCCTGATCATGAAGTTATGAACGGTTGAAACTAGCCCATATGAAATGTTGGAAATCGGAAATATATTTTTCTTAAAATATATGGCCTCAAATCTTTGCATTTATAAGTTGATTCAGTGACTCTCAAATCTGTTTAAGTGTTACGTAAATGTCACCTTCCTCTTATAATTATTTGAAAAAAGATAATATGATTGTAATTGTGGAACTATATTTAGGACTCGGGAATAGGATGACTGCCTTGGAACTACAACTCTCAGCACCATGTTCTCCTTAAGCAGGAAGCCCTTGTCATCAAATATGTAGTAGAAGTTGTGGAACTAGATCTCCCACCACCACATTGTGCCCAACTGCACAGCCAATGTCATTGCAGCCGTCCCACATCTGAAAGTATTTATCAGCAAGGAAGATGGCAACCCTTCTTGTGCTGAAAGAAGTCTTGAAAAGAGCATGCTATTTTGATAGTCTGTCCAGAGGAAGGGGACCGTTTTGGAAATATGAACCAGTTTTGGGGACTCAATAACCTGCAGGGAAGAAAGGAGCGGGCTGCTCGTCAAAATAAGGGTACTCCAAATGGATTTGAACTGGGTGAGGTAACAATGATATTCATTTACAAATATCTGAATTAGCTCTTGGAACCATTTTAAGTAAATGTTTTCTGTTGGCCTTTCTATTTAGGACTGCCCATAAGAGTGAATGAGACAAATTAAGGCAAGTAAGTGACAAAAAGATTAAGTCACGAGTGAGGTGTCTTCCCAGGAAAGTGTGCCTCTCTTTTTTTTAGTATTTGCTGACTGTGGTTCAAGCAACTACTATTTTTTGATCATTGTAAGGTTGACACAATGATGTCTTTTAAATGTTTAAATTGGTGACACAAAGGCATGGTTGTCTTGAACAAGTATAATCGTTTGTATGGGGGTATGCACTTGATACTAAAATTAATACAGAGAAGCTGTATACAATTGAACATCCCCCCTTCTATGCCTAGTGTCCAGAAGTGGTAAATTATAGTGTGCCTTGATGATGACTTTATATAAAGAATTGAAGCCATATCTTTGAGGTCGAAACATGTCAGCAACATTCCATGATGTATTTGGAGCGGCCAATTCCGCATCTATAAAGACATCGAACTACAAGTTGCAAGAGAATAAGAAAAGTGGCATTAATGGGAAATGGGTCAGCATACATGAAATCCACCCTTCATTGTGTTACTTGGGCCTTCATGAAGTGTTTTTAGAGCAAACCCAAATATCTTTTCTATATATAGCTTTTTGTTTTCTATGGTTATGGACAATGTACTGTTTTGTTTAAGCCAGATGAGTAATTAAACAATTGTGGTACTTATTTGATTTATATACAAGGTGTCTCAAAACGTCTGTCCTAACAAAATTATTGTGTTTATCCGCACATTTTATAGGAAATCTCTATCTCTGTAATATGAGGTTTTTTGTGTACAAAGATGAATACAATTCGACCAATGATTTCTGAATAAAATATAATTCTTTGTTACACACAGGATTAATGTGCTTGTTGTGTATTCTTTTGAACAAAGATTGATTGATAGCTGATCGGGGCTTCGGATGTTCCTTGTTGTGTTTTGCTTGATTCCTCCCCAATCTAGACTTTACAGATCAAACCCCAGCTAGTTTCATTTCCTTTAAAGGTCAGTGGGTAGCAAATGTTAGTTGTTCTAACAAGTGGGTCGTGGGACTTAACGTTCCAGAACCACTGCTCTATGGGAAATCTCACTGTCGTTTTTTAGGTCGAGCGTATGTGCGTTTTGACGTGTTCTAATCTATCTGTGGGATTTCAACCATGCCCACCGCACACCCATCACTATCACTCGTTGATGGGCTTACCTTTCAAAAATCCTTTATCATCATTGGTAAATGCTTTACTTTTGTCCCTCCTCGAGGCGATTTTGTTACGGCCTCAGCAATCGACCCTGTTACATGGATAATTGCACATTTGGCAATATGTTTGACTGTGAGCAATCTTCTTTTTCCTTTTGTGTCTCTTCTTTACGCTTACACTCATGATGGCCATGGCCCTTTCAATTGGCTCACTTAAGTGAGCTGTTTTACTTTTAATTTTCAATTTATGTGGCAAGAAAAGTTCAGTTAGGAATTTACAACGCTAATAGCTCTAACTCAAGCAAACATGAGACCCATTGCACTACATGGTTGTTCTCTCTTGTTTGTCAATTGCCATACCAACACATAATATGTACATTTACCATTCTTGAATTGTGAAATGGTAGTCACGAATATTGCATGAAAAGACATTCAAATAGGTATTCAGTATAAATGAAATGATACAAAATGTGAAATATGGTTGTATGATGGAACCACGCATGCAGGAACCATGCATGCCTCAACAATGTGGTCGGAACAACAACTGCATTGTTTCCACCCATGCCTTTACCACGCATGCCTTTCCAATGAATATTTGTTGTAAAAGCATGCCTAGTAAAGGCATGTGTGAAAATGGCATGCAAAACGGCATGCGTGGTTCTATCATACCAACCACCCAACCACCCTGAGGCTCAAAATTACACCCAACCCTAACACCTATATGCCCGAACCCCCCACCTGCCCTAAAAAAAACCTGTCTTAGTACCCCCACCTTCACCTTATAAAATAAAGTACCCTGAACCCCCCACACGCCCTAAACCCCAAAAAATCTGTCCTGACCTGCACCCCATAAAAGTTAACTACCCCGCCTCCCACCCATTCTGAGCCCTAAAAAAAAAACTATCCTGACTCCCCTACCCTTAAAAATAAACCACCCGACCTCCCACCAACCCTGAGCCCTAAAAAAAAAAAAAAAACTATCTCGACTCCTAAAAATAAACTACACCAACCCCCCAAAAACTGAACTACCACGACATCCCCCACCTGTCCTGAGCCCTAAAACCTTGCCCCTTAATAAGTAAACTACCTGAGCTCCCACCCAATCTAAGCCCTAAAACAAATAAACTAATAAACTATCCCGACCCCCCACCCCAGCCCCTAAGAACTAAATTACCCCATAACCCCCAACCACCCTGAGCAATAAAAAAAAATACCCGAACCCCCACCCCTAAAAACTAAAGCTAAAGTAGCCCGACACCCCCATCCACCTTAAGCCATAAATCCGCTCCACCACTAAAAACTACCCACCAACCCTGCCCCAACCCCAATTGCCTCCCGATCCTTCCTCCTCTTCGCTCCTCATCCCTCCTCCCTCCCTTACTTAAACCTTCTGCATCCCTTTAAAAATAGACTACCCCGCCCTAAATAAAAAAGTATACCCAAACCCTTCCACTCCCACCCCTAAAAAAAATAATAAAGCATCCCCCAAGCCCTTAAAAAAATACCCAAACCCCCACCCCTGCCCCTTAAAAAAAATTGCCTGCCTCATCCCCCACCCACCCCAATATCTTACTCCACCCCCACCCATGCCCCAGCCCCACTTACCTCACTGCGTCACTCCCACCCCTACCCCAACCCCACCCTAATTCCTTAAATAAATACCCAATCCCCACCCCACCCCTGAAAAAAAAAGCCCACCCACCCCAATCCCTTAATTCACGCACCCCCCCCACTTACCTCACCGCATCACTCCCACCCCTAACACAGCCCCTCACCCTAATTCCTCAAAAAAATCCCCAAATCCCCAACAAGTTTTCTTTAAAATACCCCGCTCCAGCCCACCACCTACCCAATCCCTTAATCCACCCCTCACCCCTGCCCCATCCCCACTCACCTCACTACATCCTCTCCTGAACAAAGCATGGCTGTTTCTGTGCCTTAACCACGTATATGTGTAGTTCAGCACATGCCTGGTTAAGGCACAGAAACAGTCATGTGTTGTTTAGGCAAGCGTGGTTACAGTTGCATGAGAAATGTCTGCGTTGTTTACAACGTGTGGTTGAGGACGTTTCATGTGAAATATCATTTGACAGGATATTCTAAAACAGAATGTGACTGAAGTTATGCCTCAAGTTATGACATGTGCTATGAATGAATGACTAATGATGCACCTTCATCCTATTTTACTTTCTTTATAAATCATTTAAAAATACCTTCTGCACAGAGTGGGATGTCACAGGATTCATGGCGCACCTCAGGGCTTTTGGTGAAACACCACGGGCCTCCTTCTTCTCCTCGTGGATTACGGCAGTAGTTTTCCCTCAAGTCTTTACCTCGGTAGCTCGAAGGCAAAAAGCTAGTTTTAAAATGACAATCATTACAGCATAAGAGCATGCAAATCATATTTGAGACAGCATCACTTCTGAATCAACTTGTGTCTCACATTTCCCTAGAGCCAAATCTACTTTCGCTCTCTCAGTAACAATTTGATACCTTAATTAACAAATTATATAATCTTGTTCTTTTGTTGTATTTAGAAGGCCATTTTTCAGGCTTTTGTGCATTCAAGAAGAGGTAGTTCACTTAGCAACAGATGCCAAACACAGAAGTGCTACCACCACTGGACAGCCTTCTATTACTAAAACGTGCAACTTTTTTCTTGCTATAAAAAGTATGCAATGGACACGTCAGAAGTACTGAATGTCGTAGAAAGGTCTGCCTTGTTAAACTCTTTATATATTTGTCTACTTCCTGTGCCTACTACTGGCACACGAAACCCTGAAAAAAAGACTTGGAGCAAGAGGGAGAACAAGGAGTTATTTTAGTTTTATTTACATTAAGGTATATGTTTGTTTGTTTGTGGATATAACATCTGGAGAAACCACTTCCAAGTGCTTGAGATGCGGTTCTTCAGAACATCAGTCAGACAGAGTTGCCAGGGGCTTGATTATTCTGTATGCAGTCAATTACTAATAAATTTGGGTGAAGCAACTCTTTGTCCAGGGTAGCTCGCATTGGGCGCATGATTTACTGATGCATATGGAATAATGCGGACCAAGATATTCAGCCCACTTCTTTGCATTGCACTGTGCCTGTAGTGAATCCTAGTTCGTTTTAATGGGATAACAGGAGTTAGCTTAGCCTCTGGCTTGTAGACTCGTGCCCCCGTCACCTAGTGACTTTTAACCTACTTAGCTTGCTCTGTCTTAGCCCATTTAATTATTTATTTCTTCTAAGATGGCTGCCTTGTTGATAGTTAGGCCACTTGTTATGAGTTACATTATCAGTGTCACCACGCCAAGGCGTCAAAATCAAGCACCAAAGACAAACAAACAGTAGGTGTTCACACTTAGGGATTTTCCCTCTCTATACTTTCGAGGGATTGTTGATATTAATTGCCGTCCCAAGCATGCCTGTTATCTATTGTTTAGGAATACACCTACGTCAGGGGACCTTGTAGATCTGTATAAATACATCACACTTTAGACAGATAATCAGAGGGATTCCGACCAGAGGGCATCGCCACCATCGCTGATACCGATGCTGCAGTCGTCTTGACGCTGACCCAGTCTTCGTGTCCCTACGGAGTCTGAGATAGAGGCCTCATTCCAAGGTAACAAGGGTTGGGGAGCTCCTCTCATGGGCACGGTATTGGCAGATTAGGTTTAACAAACCCAACTCTCCTTTAGGTAGGAGGTTAGGCCTTCTTTATTAGGGTATTAGGGCATATTACATCTAATATATCTTTTCTATGAATTGAAAAATGGTGGGGGTCTTCATAACAATGACTCTTGTCTTCACAATACTGTTACTTGCTATATTCACTATCCTAATCATTGCAGTCCATGCAACTTATCACAAATTGCAGTTATGTTAAATAAAAAGCTATTATTACTTTACTGCATCTGTGTCATTGCCTGTGTTTGTATGAGACAGAATATATCTGTGAGAAAAGGGTAATCTCCGTTTAACCACGACACTCCCTGAGATATCTTATTTTCGAGTCCATGCGTAAACGGCTGCCATAAATCACCTTTTACTATTGTGTTTCTGGTGAGGTGCTGCTAGTGAGCCGGTAAGGTTGGGACAACAGTTGCGACTTGTTGTGGGAAAGACGCAGTTGCCTACAAACAAAAGTACTGTCATCCTTAAACCAGCAGTCTTGCTCAGAGCAAGAGTCCAAACTACGACATGCCCTAGTTGGAAGTCATACTGCTCTGATAGTGGAAACATACGTATTGATGAGAATGTCCATAAATGGCCATATATTTTCATACTAAAGAAAAGTAGGCATAGTTCTTATTGGCAGTTTTCTGCTATTGTGGCAGGGAAGCCACTACGGTAGACATGATAATACAACTAGCACAACTCATTAGGGCAGCAGCAGGAATGTGATGGTCTAAAACAAGGTACCCTAAGGAAAATATCTCCTTTGGCTGTAAGATTTACATACACATAATAAAAAAGAGTATTTCAATTCTCCATCATGTCAAACATATTTGCAATCGAGGACACACCAATGGCTGCTGTTTAAACACTTGAACCAGTTCTATTGGCCATTTGTGATCTGTTTAGTTTATATTGGATTATGTAAACATGGTCACACTGACTTCATTATCTAGCATTATCAAGTGCATAGTCAGGAATGGCATTTCTTGATTCTCCATAAAAGCTGATCACAATTTTGCTTTGCTCATTATATTTTTATTATTGCCCACCTGACCTCACTTAGTAAGGTCTTAGTCAGAGGCATGACATTGCAACTTTCAGCCCATATAATCAGCTAAAATCTCCTACCAAACTACACCCTGTTGAAGCACAGAACCTCAAGTAGGTAGATTGTATATGATATTAACAGGAAAGCACTGCACAAATCTGATCAAACACATTCTGATACTGTTAGAACACCCTGTTGAGGCCTTCACCCTGTTAAAGCACAGAAACTCACCTAGGTAGATTTTATATGATATTAACAGGCAAGCACTGCACAAATCTGATCAAACACCTCCTGATACTGTTAGCAACCAAGTCTTCCTTGTCACCATCTCGTCAGAAAAGGCCATTACTCGTCCTGTCCTCAACTGATTTACCTAACTCCTTCCCAATTCACAACAATAGGTCCACCTGGAACTATCCAAAACCCACCACTATCAATGAAGTATAGTGTCAATTAATGTCTCAGTTTCCCACAATGATTTTTAACCCATCTATAGAAACACTGGTGGTACTACTGAAAATCAAGACATTGCCCTACACTAGTGAACTAGTAAACAAGTGTCAAACTGCTATATTTCAATGTTACCTAGAATCACCTGCTACATTCCACATCATCAAGAAATGAATATCGACAGTTTACTTCAAATTCGACCGCAGAGGGGTAAAGAGATTTAACTCTCTCTCTCTTTCACCTCACTGGTTGCAAGCTCCACATCGATATCATAAACTAGCTCAACCGTATGCTTCTTGAAGGTTTAACCTCAAGACAAATAAACAGTGGCAGTGGAAAGTCTGAATTAATCTCAGTCACTCCTTCATTTGGTTTCTCCCTTCCACATCCCATCAATGACATGCACCTGATCTTCTACATTCACCATTACCTTTCTTTAAAAAAAAACACAATAAAGAATTTCAAGGTGTCCTGGTGTTACTTATAATCTTCTGTGTTTTATCAATCTTGGCCTAATACCTTCTGCTTATCAGTAAAAGCACTAGATCTCTCATATATATTCACTGGTTAATGACCTGCGCATCTGCACTCTCTCATTGGACCATCTCTTGTCACAAATGTCCTCCCTGGACTCTTCAGCCTCTTCCATAGCACAAACATGATACATCTAGAAATATCATAGGCATAAATAGAATCAGTAAGAATATAGGTGGTATGCTTCTACACCTCAGGCTCTGCCTCTGCATGTAGCACACATCTGCCATTCACAAGTGGGTTTCTAAATGCCACAAAATGAATTAAAGATAACCTTGTGTATGGCATCTACAATTATATGCACAAACCTCTTCGTAGCACTTACTGCGAGACTTTCGCTGCAGTAGGATTATTACTGTTGATTGCACTGGAATTTTACCTTCTTGGTGTTTACCAAATCAACATGTACTTGTTTCTAAAGTTAGCATAATTCTTACAATTTATAGATAGTAGTTGAATCATTATTTTTAATGTCTCTTTTGCTAAGATAAATTCTTCAATGAGGGAGACAGTAACAACAATGAACCAGGTATTTTGTACCACAATTTGAATGATGCCCATGGTGACTGTCTTTTACTCTGATCAATCTGGAAAGGGCATGATGACCCCAATAATTTGATACGAAAAATGGTCTGAGGCATAGACTGCCTCTTGTCAAAATAACTACAGACTGATAAAAAGAGAGTTAAGGAATTAATAGCAGCTGGTTCCATTATTAGTAACTCACCTCACAGTTCTGGTAGTCTACTCTATTAAAAAGTTCTCAAGACAAATCCCAATCTCACCTCCAGTTTCAATGCTGACTACTTAACCAACTAAGGTTGCTTGAGTCCTACTATTCCATCTTTCAGTACTCAGGGGATTGAGGATTGGGTCAACAATCAAAAAGACCTAATCTCTCTGTACTCAGCTGAAGACACACATAGGCCTTCATTAAGAGTTTGGCGGGTGAAAAAAGGCCGCCTGCCAAACTCCTGTGGTCAGGTCACGGCTAGTGCAGTGACCATCCCGTGGCCCCTATTACGAGTTTCCCACTGGGTCAGCGGGTGAAGGCAGAGTATCCACCTGCTGGCCCTGCGGAAAACAGCCCACAACATTGATGCTAGCTCATAATTGATCCCGCGGCAATGTTGCGGTGCATAGGGTGCAATGGTACCCGTCGTGCTCAGCAGACAGTGAAAAGCGTGATGGGGCTGTCCATGGGAGCCCCTGCACAGCCCATGCCAAGTGTTTGGGCAGTGCAGGGGCCCCCTGTACCTTGTCTCTGCCAGCTTTTTCACTGTAGTGCTATCGGCTTGCAAACGTTGGCGGAGAGGGGACTCGTAATCCCCAGGGCGGCGTGCAAGCAGCACCGACCTGGCAAATTAAGACCGTCAGCACCACCAGACCCTCCTGGTGGTGCCGGCAGACCGACAGTGGCGCTTTCGCCATGGTCATAATGTGGCGGTCTGACTGTCGCCAAAGCATCCAGACCAGCACTTTGGAAGTGGTCAGACCGCCATGCCACGCTGGCCAGACTTGTAATGAGGGGCATAATGTTTTAAATAGATATATGCCTTCATTACGAATTTGGCGGGCAGAAAATGCCACCCACTGAACTACCAGTGCTGTGACCTTCCCGCAGCCCCTATTATGAGTTTCCTGCGGGCGGAAACAGAGTTTCCGACCGCTGACCATGCAGGAAAAAGCCCACAACATCAAGCCAGCGGCAATGTTGCGGTGCGTAGGGTGCAACAGCACCCGTCGCGCTTTCGAAAAGCACGACAGAGCTGTCCATGGGGGCCCCTGCACTGCCCATGCCAAGTCAGTAGGCGTCATCTAGGCCCGGGTGAGAGAACTGTCCAGAATCTGCACCCTACCTGATGAAGACGATGAGGTTAGAGCCCAATTCTACAAGGCTGCGCATCCTTGAACTCCGTGAGTGCATTCTGCAGTAACCAAACACAAGCATGAGGGACATCCTCACCCTTAGGCCACTCGAAGGAGCTGTCAAAAGTGCGGGTGGTGCACATGGAATAGACACCAGCGATCCAAATCAAAGCTGAAACCCCATCAACGCCGTAGTAGCGGAGACCACCAAAGCCTGATCTGAGCACGAAAGGTCTAGGCCAAGAGACAGACTGTGGAGGTTGTGCAGAGGACCCCTGCCAAGCCCTGGCATCTCCCCAGCTAGGGGTAAGACCTGCCGTGCATATGGCAAATTGAACTACTTCTCAAATGTCTGCCGCTCATCGCCCAAAGCAACCCCAACCACACCCAAGAAGGCGGTCAAGGCAGTAGCTTCACTTCCCGCCACCTCATCAGATAACGACATGGACGATGATCAGGAAGTGTCCCACGTGGTGAGAGCAGTGGGTGGAAGGAGATCTGACAGATGTGACTACCCACATGCCAGGTGGTAGTGCATGGGCCCCCGCTCCCAGCTCTTATAGACACTGGGGCATCAATCACCTTCATGGCTGTGGAGGTAAACCACAGCCTGCCCGAACCTCAAATCCATGTGAATGCAGGCATATGTTTTTGTCAATACCCAACTCTCCAGATAACTGGCAGCTTTATGACAGATATCACACATGAAACAGCCGCAATCACAGCTTAAGTCTCCATATCACAAGAGGGGTCTGGATTCCTACACTGCTGCCAAACACCAAAAAACTTGAATCTACTCAAGTGTGCATTCAGTGTGTCCATGGCAGTAGCCTGGAAGACCTAACCAAGGATTTTGAAGTGCTCTTCAATGGCATCGGATGGCTAAAAGGCCCTACACCTCTGGCTGCACATCAATGAATCGGTATCCCCGGTCGCTCTAAGACACCTAAGGGCGGCTTTCCACCTCTGCCCGAAAGTGGAACAAGAACTACGACTCCTAGAACAAGCCAGAATTATAGAAAGGGTTTTGGGGTCCATGACTTGGGTGTCCCCAATAGTCGCAGCACAAAAGCCGAAACAGTCCGACGCAGTGTGTATCTGCATGGACATGCGCCTACCCAACCAGGCCATCAAGCATTAGAGGCATCTGACCCTCACCATAGATTATATCATTGGGGAACTCTCTGGCTCTAAGTGGTTCTCCAAAATGGACCTCAGGTCGGGCTACCACCAGATTGTGCTGCACCTGGATTCTCGTCCTATAACCACCTTCTCCAGACACGGTCACCGTGGTCAGTTTATGAGGAACTTATCAGACATAACTGGCCCATTGTGGGATCTGACCAAAACCAACCACCCTTGGGTGTGGGGCCCAGACAAGGAAAACATGGTCCAGAACATGAAGACCACGGACACGAGAATCCCGACTAGCTGTTGATACAAGCCAAACGGGTTTGGGCGCAGTCTGGCCCAAAAGCAAGACTGCAGAGAATGGGCACCCATTGAATTTGCCAGCAAGACTCTAACGCCCACAGTGCAGAGGTACTCCTAGAAAGAATGGGAAGCAATCACCATCCACTGGGGTGCCATCATTTTCACCTGTATCTGTATGGCAGGGCGTACATTGTCATTACCGACCACAAGCCACTCCTCCCACTCTTCAAAGGATCATCCTCCAAGCTGCCACTGCAGATTGAAAAATGGATACTACAACTACAACAGTTTAACTTCACAGTGGAGTACCAGCCTGGCACCAGGAACCTGGCTGATTTCCTGTCGTGCCATGCATGGCCAGCCACCATCGAGAAGTTGAAGAAGCAACTGAGAAAGAGGATTATGTCAGGTTGGTGCTGAATTGAGCTAGACCACCCCCCATACCTCTTGCAGAGGTAGTGGAAGCCACTGGTCAAGACGACTGTTTGCAAATGGCCATGGAGGCCCTTCAGTCCTGTGACTGGCGCCATGTGCAACAACCAGCGGCTTTCTGCACCACTCAGGTCAAAGACACACTACAGGCCCTTTACCACATCCGCCACAAGCTCTTTTTAAGTGAAGAAGGTTGTCTACTGAGTGGTCCCTGTCTTGTACTACCCATCTGCCTGAGTCATCGGGCTGTCCTTCTGGTGCATGGAGCTTACCAAGGCATGGTGAAATCAAAGAGGTGGCATTGAAGCAAGGTCTGGGTCCCTGGGCTGGACCAACAGGTGGAAGAGGTGGTCAGAGGATGCCTTGTCTGCCAAGCGAGCGAGACCCTGGATCCACCCGTACCGGTTATCACTGAGGAGGGCCCCACAGCCTCAGTGCTGACTTCGGGAGCCTTCCCGACGGATCCCACATGCTGGTAGTTGTAGACAACTATTCCCACTACCCCGAAGTGGAGATCGTACAGACCACCTCTGCGTCAGTGGTCATACCCAGATAGAGAAAATGATGGCCACCAATGGCCCTTTTGGTGAGATCTGCACCAACAATTGACCCCTCATTTACCAGCTACAAGTAGTCAGAGTTCCAAAGAGCCAGAAACACCAAACACCAGCGGATCATGCTGAGGTGGCCCCAAACCAACGGGGAAGTCGAAAGGTTTGTGAAAACATTGTCAAAGACCATTTGCGTAGCCGTAGCTGAGTAGCACAATGTTGAGAGTGCCATCTACACATTTCTCCGTGAATACAGGATCACACCCCATGCTACCACTGGAGTCACCCCGAGCCAGCTGTGTTTTGGGAGAATGATAGCAGACACAACTGCACCCTCTAAACCGATCCACAGCACAGAGAGCCCATAACAACACATATGCTTCCCAGAAGCAGAGGGGCCGGGAGGCCACCATCGAGGTGGGGGACATGGTATTGATTAAAGACCGCCATTCAGGAGGGAAGTTTAGGTTTTTGTGTCAAAAATTACACAAATGCAGTGCAAAAAAAGTATAACTGTGGGCGTAAGTTTGAATGAAGAAGTTGTTTTCCTTCATTTCCCACTCCCCAAGCTTTCTATGTAAATGTATCATGCATATAAACAGTTCTTTATAAGTTATACACAGGTTGTATTCCGTTTCTAAAACATATCTGAAGCACCAAAGGCCAGCATGCCTGAGGAGCGCATAAAATCATAAACACGCCACCAAATAAGCAGTGATGAAGAACACTGATATGTCCCCCAGTCTGTAAACCCACATAAGCTGACAAGAATAGTCATGTAAGAATTTAATGAAAAAGCCCAGCAGAGCCAGACTAACAAGAAAAAAGTCTACATGTATTTTAATTAATCCAAAAACAGAATCACATTTACATTTCTTGAGGTTATGCAACCAGCAGTGTTAACAGAAATGAGTTAATGCTTACTTTTATGTCATCTATTACGTGTGGTCAATATGTAAATGCACAAAAAGGCAAACAAAATATATGGAAGTATCCTAATATCCTAATGGCTTATGTTTGAGTCCAGAAAAGATATTTTTAAACACCTTAGCAGATTTATATTTTGTTTTTTATGTCTTTGCTTGTCCTAATGTATATCTTTTGTTCTTTAATGTCATCAAACTGTACAGTTATTTTAACATTATAATTCATTATAATTAAGTCATCAATATATAAAAGAATAGTACTACCACATATTAACTTAGCTTTCAGAAACTCATCAATCTCTTTGTACAAAAATATTGTATTGTCCCTTTATGATACTCACATCCAGAACATATTCTAACATGTCTCTGCTTGTCACAAAATAATATTCTCATGGTAAGTTTAGGCAGTGATGCATACATTGATGTCACCGCATCTCAAACATGTCTGCAATGATTACAAGCAATTGCCATACAAAGAATAATTTCAGAATATAATTAGTAAACAGGAACTTTTTACATATAAGGTAACACATTGTGTTTTCAAAGGATAACGATGAAAGAAAAAGGAATACATTCCTTTGATTCACAGCCTCACAATCATCAAAAATCACAACAAATATTACATAACACATAAATTGAAAAAAATGTTTCAAAACATACTGAAATTCAGTATACATTTAAACAATAATTTAGAAATTCTAAAGTCACCAACAATCCAGTGGAAAGGTCAGGACCATAATGCACAACAATTCTTCAACCCTTCTCATTTTTTCGTAAACAAGAATTCAGGTAGTTTTCAGCAAATGTCTTTCAAAACAGGGCAAATAAAAGGGTTTTGATGTAGGTCTTGTATCAATGTTTGACACAAAGGACTGACACTCCTTGAGCTTCGGTCCTACCCTTCGTCACTAACAGGAAGCAAAACCATCCGATTTTCATGCTGTTATTATTGCTTCTTCAATTATTATATTATAGGAGACTAACCTGGAGCGATACTTAGAAATTTGCCTCCAAACTAACCTTTGTTATACATTTCTTCAGGTTCAGTTTGTCTACTACACAGTATCCAGTGACTGTTCATCATTTATGGCCAAATCATTAGTTTTTTCCAAAAACACAATTATTTAAAAAAAAATGTGATAAAAGGGGAACATCCGGAACAATGACCTACGTTGTTAACACAAGCGGAACCACGCTTGCGTTAACAACAACTCTGTTTTTCTCTGCCTTAACCATGCATGTGCTGAACAACGCACATGCTTGGTTAAGGCAGAGAAAAAGGGAGTCACCATTAGGACACGGTCAGGTAAGTGGGGCTGGGGCAGAGATGGGGTAGTTTTTAAAGGTGAGGGGTGGATTGAGGGCTTGGGGTGGGGGAGGTCGGGTAGTTTTTTTTTTTTAGGGGCGCAGTGGGGGATCGGGGTAGTTGCGGTTTTTAGGGGCAGTTCTGTTTTTAGGGGTGGGGTGGTCAGGTTAGTTTGTTTTTTGGGGTGGGGATCAAGGAAGTTTGTTTTTTGGGGGGAGGGTTGGGGTAGTTTGTTTTTTAGGGGTGGGGGCGTCAGCGTAGTTTGTTTTTTGGCGGTGGGGGGTCAGAGTAGTTTGGTTTATGGGGGTGTGGGGTGTGAGGGTAGTTAGGTTTTCGGGGGTGGGGGTGAGGGATCAGGGTAGTTTTGTTTTTGAAGGGGGCGGTCTGGGTAGTTTGGTTTTTGGAGTGGGGGACCAGGGTAGTTTGGTTTTTGGGAGAGTCAGAGAAGTTTTATTTTTGGGGTGGGGAAGGGGTCAGGTAATTTTGTTTTTGTTTTTAGGGGCGGGTAGTTTTATTTTTGGGGTTGGGTCAGTTTTTAGGGCGGGTGGGGGGTCGGGGAAGGTTTTAGGGCTCAGGATGAGTGGGGTTATCGGAGTAGTTTTTAGGAGCGGTGGGGGTTCCGGTAGTTTTATTTTTTAGGGTGGGGGGTTAGAGCAGGTGGGGAAATGCCATGTGAAAACCACACATGCCGTTCCACACATGCCTTTACTAGATATGCCTTTACAATGAAAAATCGTTGTAAAGTCATGTGTGGTAAAGGCATTTGTGGAAACAACGTGGTCATTTTTCTGACCGTGTTTTTTAGGCATGCGTGGTTGCCGCATGCGTTGTTCCATCATACATTCGTGGGAAACACAAGACGTCCTTAATTTCAGTTTTCCCAGCACTCGTAATGAACTACTTGGTGAATGGTGTATTCATTACCCTGTGTAATAAGGAAGCTAATTATTATCCCAAATTTATGTGAACAGCTTCAAATGGTACTATTTTCTAAACTTAAAATATTTTTGAATACCTGTGAATACCTTTAATTTGAGGGGTAAAATAAAAGAGTCGATACATTCAGAGGCAGTATATTTGCACCAACACCCCCAGCAAGTCTATGAAGAGTGTTAATTTCCTTTTTAGGGGCGAGGGCAAAGCGCTCCGTCCCGTGTTATAATCTCTCTTTGGGCTTCAAACCATGCCCATGTCACGTCAGTCTCTTTCATTGGTTCGTGGGCTTGCCTTTTAAAATCTGCTTGATTTCATTAGTGAAAGGCATGCATAAGTCATGCCTTTTCCGGTGTTTAAGCCTCCTCAAGCGCAGCGACCAAGTACTGAAAGCATACGAGGCTCCACGTTTTCTGTCTGATTTCTGGACTAATTCTTTTCTTTTTTCGCAGCCAGATCTCACTGGGCAGAAGTTGAGCGCTTTGCATGACATCGACTCTGTTACATAGTTAATTGCACTTTTACTGGTTACGCAGATAATTGCCCTTTTGCCGATAGGTTTCACTACGAGTGAACTTTTATTTCTCTTTGAGTGTCAGATTTATACTGATGGTGGCCATCAGCTCGCTTATGTGAAACTTTTACTTTTCAGTTTATATGGCAAGAAAGGTCCAGTTAGTTATGTGAAACTGTTTTATTTTCATTTTCAATTTAGGTGGCAAGAAAAGTCTGGTTAGGAGTTTACAATGTTAATTGCTCTAGCTCAAGCAAAGCATTGCATTGCAAATGCTTGTTTTACTTCTGCGTTGGTTCAAAACAATCGTAAATGGTTTAAAAGAGTTGAATTTTGAGGGGATTTTTTTAGAACATAGAACTTTAAAATTGGGAACAAAGTGTGTAATGACAGTTCAATTAGTCTATGTCAGGTGTGCTTATGAGCAGTTCATCTCTGAGTCCTACCTGAACAAGATCTTATCCACTATGGTTGATGTATGCTTCCCTAACATAAGCCCCACAACATCATGCTCATTGGATAGCCTTCCTTCATGTTCATAAGCCCGTATACTTTTTTTTGTGTCATAAATTCAAAGTCTGTGTTTAAATGTAATAATCTAGTGGAGGTAAACATGGTACCTTACTACAGTGAGGTGCATATTGCAAAACACTGCACGCCACGAAAAAACCAAGCATCTATCTGATTGAAGTGCTTTATTGCTAAAGAAACAACTGAAAAAAACATCATTTACAACATTTCAAAATGCCATGTTCTGGAAAACAGATGCTCTGACGACAATGACCCTATGATCCCATCCCATCCCATGCTAATGAACCACAAATGTTGGGCTGCAGGATTCTCTCCAGCATCTACTGAAGTCTTGCCCAAGCCTCGGGTTATGATGTCATCACCTTCTTGGTGGCAAAGAACTAAAATAATGTGCATCATCTTTATGTGTTAAATGAACTTTACTAACGAGGCATTTGCCTTAGAGGAAAAGCAAAAGTAACAGAACAGATCCAGCTTGCCCGGTATAAAGGTGAATGCCACAATAATTAGTATGATTTGCAATTTTCTCTTAGCACGCTACAGTATAAATGTCAGGGAAGAAATGAACACGCTTCATTGGGTTGAACTTTCAATTTGAGGTAATAGCTCATATTGAAAACACATTTTAAGCGCATTGCTGTGGATTGCACGGACCTTTTACCAAGACTTTCTTCAGACAAGAATGAATGCAAAAATAATTAAAATACATTTATGTGATGTTATATCCGTGTTCGATATGAACAGTAGGTCTACCGTAAAAATACATCTGGGACCTGTATAGATATCCATTGTCTGCAACTCAGTAAAGGGATATGTTACCACTGTTGATTTTAATCAGTGGACAAATACACAAAGGTAGCACCATCAAATGTAAGTAGTTCCTCTAAGAGATCTGGAAATTAATCACACTGGAGCTATATGAGGCAGGTACCCAACACACACAGAATGTATCCTTTAGAGATCAAGCCACTAGCTTAAAAGAACAGTAATGTGCAGGGTATATAATCACAGTTTTTTAAAATGCACCAGTCTATACAAGGCTAACGATCTCTTAGAAATGTCCAGAATATGGCCAGTTAAATTTGTGAAGATAATGGTGCTTTAGTCACAATATCTGATAATCTACTTCAGGTATTTACTACATTCAAATGAAAACTGTTTACTTTAGACATTGATGGCTTGCATAAAATTACAAACTAACATCTTGATTACGGCAGGTTGAGACAGATTTCTGATCGACACACAAGAATACTAATAGGCCTTTGGATGCTGAAAGAGGTACTGTCAACTATATAGGGCGTACTTAATTACAAGACTACTGGTGGTGATACTACCGGACACATTTTGTAAGGCTTTTCCAAATAGACACTTTGGCACATCTTAATGAAATTGTTTGGTGATATGACTATGAACTTCCCCCCAATGTCTTGGAAAGATGTCAATATTTTGTTTTACCAAAGAAGTTTCTCAACAACAGGTTTTTAACCTCCTCTTTTTCACCTTTTACTCATGACATGATAACATTTCCAAACTTATCAGTCAACTGTCGCTAAATGTAGATCTCCTTTATTTTCTCCTCCTGCGAACTTTCTTTTGTACAGAGTTAGACACAATCTCTCATGTCAATAGGGACTGATCGGGTAGACGTTTCTTCAGCTACGATCCTTGATAAAACATGTTATTGAATAGTTTAGTCATAGTTATAGAACGCACTCCACAGGATGGATAATCACTCAGTTTAATGAGTTATTAAATAAAACAATGAATTATATAATTCGTCTGCAAAGATCTATTTTAATGGTGCTCAATCCAAACAAGGGAGGATTGCACTTTCCCTCAACTTTTGCAGTGTACATTTAGCCACATCTGTTCATCTGTACATTGATGTCACCGCATCTCAAACATGTCTGCAATGATTACAAGCAATTGCCATACAAAGAATAATTTCAGAATATAGAGACTGTAGAAACATAAGCATGGTTAAGTGCTTTTTTGGTGCTTCTCTACTGAGATTGTCATATTAACAACATTTGAATATGATACTTCCAACAACTGAGATGGAGGCTGCTTTGTTTCAGGCAAATTTCAGGTAACGCAGAGAAGATCCTCATGTGACATGCCATAGACCTGGGTTTGTTTCAAAAGATTGGTATTTATGTTTTTTCTATTTCCTATGAGAATGAATGCCATTCACTGGGCCTTCTAATTATGCAGTATTCCTAAACAAAGTATTTAGCTTAGGACAACATGGGACACAAGAAGCAATAATGATCCACCAGGAAGCCCTTTGACAGAACAGCCCACAAAGCAGCCCTCAGCAACTACTGATGACAACTCAAGGAGGCCAAGAAAGTAGTCATCACAATCCGCATAGACCAACCCAGCAGCCACAGAGAACATCATCCACCCCTCCCAAGAACTCTGCAACACCCTCTCAGACTACTTCCACAGCAAGATCACTATTATCTACAACAACTTCGACCCCCAACCCACGATCTCCAACCTCAGCTCTCTTGACCCCAGCCCACACCCACAATATGATCTTCACGTAGGCACCACTGTTCACTCAATCAACCTCAGCCATCATGTCCTCCATTCACTCTGTGGCATCCACTGAGCCATGCTCCCATCACCTGTTCAAGCTTGGAACCAACCCCATCAGCACAGAACTCACTAGCATCCTCAACACTTCCATCACCTCAGTAGTGTTTCTGGACAAATGGAAACATGTGGAAATCAAACCCCTCCTGAAAAACCCTCTATCCACCCCAACTAACTCAAGGTTTACCGATCTATCTCTCTACTACCCCATCCGTCCAAAGTACTCCAGAAGGCCATCAATCAGCAGCTCACCAGCTACCTGGAGGAAAACAGCCTACTGCACACATTCCAATCAGGTTTCTGTTCCAACCACAGCACCGAGACCACACTCATTGCTGCCACTGATGACATCTGAGCACTCCTTCACTACAGAGAAACCACCACCCTGATCCTCCTCAACCTACCAGCCGCATTCAACACCGTCTCCCACCACACCCTCATCAACAGATATCACAGCATTGGCATACAAAATAGATCCCTCAAATGGAATACTTCCTTCCTGAAAGGACACACTCAGAGCGGTCGACTACACCCTTTCACCTCCGTACCTAAGAGGATCATTTGCAGCATACCCCGAAGTTCATCCCTCAGCTCTACTCTGTTCAATAACTACATGACCCCCCCTTGCCCACATCATTAGATTCCACAGACCAAACATCATCTCCTGTGCAGATGATAAACAACTGATCCTCCCTGTTAGACCTGACAACCTTAGGGAGGTCACCCCTAACTTTTTGCCTCCCTCCCTCCATTTTTTTAGATATTGTTTGAGCTGGTTTTAAGACCCTGTGCACTTTACCACTGCTAACCAGTGCTAAAGTGCATATGCTCTCTCCCTTTAAACATGGTAACATTGGATCATACCTAATTGGATTATTTAATTTACTTATAAGTCCCTAGTAAAATGCACTCTGTGTGCCCAGGGCCTGTAGATTAAATGCTACTAGTGGGGCTGCAGCATTGATTGTGCCACCCACTTAAGTAGTTCCTTAACCTTGACTCAGGCCTGCCTATGCAAGGCCTGTGTGTGCAGTTTCACTGCCAAATGGACTTGGCATTTAAAAGTACTTGCCAAGCCCATGCTCCCCTTTTTCTACATATAAGTCACTCCTAAGGTATGCCCTAGGTAACCCATTGGGCAGTGTGCTGTGTAGGCAAAAGGCAGGACATGTACCTGTGTAGTTTACATGTCCTGGTAGTGTAAAACTCCTGAATTCGTTTTTACACTGCTGTAAGGCCTGCTCCCTTCATAGACTAACATTGGGGCTGGCCTCATATATTGTTTGAGTGGTAGCTGCGGTTCTGAAATGAGTAGGAAGGTCATATTTAGTGTGGCCAGAATGATGATACAAAATCCTGCTGACTGGTGAAGTTGGATTTAAAATTAATATTTTAGAAATGCCACTTTTAGAAAGTGAGCTTTTCTCTGCATTGAGGGCCATATGTACGAAATACAGATTTTACGACTCACAAATTGCGAGTCAGAGCGACTTGCAACTTGCAAGTCGCAAAACCTTATGTACAACAGTGTCAATGACACTGTTTGCGATTCGCAAGGGGTCGCAAATGACCTACCTCATGAATATTCATGAGGTAGATCGCAATTTGCGACCCCATTGGGAATGACTGCCCTCACAGGGATGGTGGCTTGCTGGAGACAGCAGACCACCATTTCTTTGAATGCTTTTAAATAAAGCATTTTTTTTTTAATGCAGCCCATTTTCCTTAAAGGAAAACGAGATGCATTTGAAAAACAAAAAATGAAAAGTTTTCTTTTCATTTTTTCAGAGCAGTGGTCCTTGCTGCTATTCACGAAGGGGTCCCCTGGGGACCCCTTCCCATTTGCGAATGGGTTACCACCAGTTTGAAACTGGTGCTAACTGCGATTGTTTTGTGACTGCATTCGCAGTCACAAAACAGTCGTACATGGGACTCTGACACCCCTTCCCAACTGCGACTCGCAAACCGTTTTTGCGATTTGGTAAATAGATTACTGAATTGCAAAAATGGGTCTGTACATCCAAAATTGGAAATGGCCCCATCGCCGTTTGCGATGTGCAAAAAGGCTTTGTACATGTGGCCCTTAAATCCTTCTGTGCCTTACAATCCACGTCTGGCTGGGTTTAGTTGACAGCTCCCTTGTGCATTCACTCAGACACACCCCAAACACAGGATACTCAACCTCACTTCTATACATCTGAATTTTGAATGGGTCATACTGGGCTGGGAGGGTGGAGGGCCTGACACTTGCATGTCAAAGGACAGTACCCTGCCCTCACACAAAGGACTACCACACCCCCTACTGGGACCCTGGCAGACAGGATTGAACTGAAAGGGGAACTTGTGCACTTCTAAGCCACTCTTTGCAGTCTCCCCCACTTTAAAGGCACATTCGGGTATTTAAACAGGGCCTCTGCCCCTACCAACTCAGACACTTCCTGAAGAAGAAACTTGAACCAGAACCTGCATCCTGCCAAGAATAACTGTCTGACTGCCCAAAGGACTTACCTGTCTGCTTTCTGTGAAGGACTGCTGCCTTGCTGTTGCCCTGCTGCCTTGCTGCTCTCTGGCTGAGGTGAAGAAGTGCTCTCCAAGGGATTAGATAGCTTGCCTCCTGTTCCCTGAAGTCTCAGGACCAAAAAGACTTCATCTCTACAAGAAGGACTCCTTGTGCAGCAAAATTCGATGCACAGCCTGCCAGAAATGACGCACAGCCTACACCGTGGTGAAAAATTCACCACACGCCGAACCGGAACAACGCAGCCCGACTTTGCATTGAGAAGACCCGACACAGCACCAGAGTAGCAACTGGAAATTCGACGCACGGCCCACCAGATCGACACACAGCCGAGCCGGAACGATGCAGCCTGACTTCCAGAGATGAATCAACGCAGCGCCTGCCATGCCACAGAAACTCCAATTCAATGTCTACCGAATCGACGCAGCTCCTGTGACTTAATCCTGCCAGCGCAGGAAATCCACACATCATCCCCGGGGCGTCTGAAAACCCCACAGCCCAAAGAGGATCCACGACCGAGCACCGGAAATCGACGAACAGCCGTCCATACGTGAAAACTAAATGACTCATTGCCGTTTGCGGCCTGAGAAATCAACGCACACCCCTTTGTTTCCATGCATCTCCTCCTCTGCAGTTCTTTGTGGAGATTTTGCATGCAAACTAGGTACTTTGTGCTTGAAAGAGACTTTGATTGCTTTTGAAAGACTTAAGACACTTTATATCACTTTTATAGTGATATCTCAACATATACTTATTGCATTTTAATCAATTTTGACCTGCATTTATCCAGATAAATATTATATATTTTTCTAAACACTGTGTGGTGTATTTTTGTGGTGCTATACTGTGTTGTTGTATGATTTATTTCACAAATACTTTACACATTGCCTTCTAAGTTAAGCCTGACTGCTCAGTGCCAAGCTACCAGAGGGTGGGCACGGGATAATTTGGATTGTGTGTGACTTACCCTGACTACAGTGAGGGTCCTGGCTGGGACAGAGGGTAATCTGACTGCCAACCAAAGACCCCATTTCTAACACTCCCACTTACTGAAGACCCCATCTATCAGCAGAACCAACTTCTGCAACGCCATGACCACCGTAGCCAACTCCATGAAAGCCAGCTGCCTGCAGCTCAACTCTGACAAGTTAGTAGCCCTGATCTTTGGGAAAAAAACTCCATTTGGGACCATCACTGGTGGCCAGTCAAACTTGGGCCCACTCCCATGCCTATAGACCATGCTCGCAACCTTGGTATCATCCTCGACAGTGCGCTGACCATCAAACAGCAAATCAACGCATTTGCCTTCTTTTGCTTCCACACCCTCTGCATGTTCCATAGACTCTTCAGGTGGATGCCAGCCAGCACCATGAAAACCATCTCCCAAGGCCTCGTCACCAGCTGCCACGACTATGGGAATGCTCTCTATGCTGGCATGTCCTCCCAGCTCCTTAAGAGACTCCAGGCAATATAGAACACCACTGCCAGACTTCACCCTGGACCTTACTAGGTGAACCCACATTACCTCCCACCACAATAACCTCTAATGGCTTCCCATCCAGAAGAGATGTCATTTCAAGCTCCTCATGCACACCTCCAAAGTCCTACAGGATCAAGGACCAGACTACATCAACCACTGTCTACTCTTCCACCAACCCACCAGACACCTGCGCTCTTCCTAACCTTGTCCTCACATGCATACCCAAAATCCAGCTAGGTCATAGCAGCAGCCACTCTTTTTTCTACATTGCCACCAAAGCCTGGAACAACCTACCACTCCCCCTCCAAACTGCACTCTCACTGGCAGACTTCAGAAAGAGACTGAAGTCTGACTTTGCAACAGAGACATCGCAACCCAGTGCCCACATACCCCCAGAGGTGACAGCAACGTGGTCCACAAATGACTAGTTGATTGATTTATGAGCTCACATTTTTATTGATTGATATATCCAATCTAGTTAAAGTAGAGTTATTACCTATTCCAATCCTGCTCATCTGTACCTCCCCATAACCAGTTAGGCCTCTCTTTTTATGGATTCTAATGGATACTAAGGTTTTTAAATTAGCACTATCTGTGATGATCTAAAACAGACATTATTTTACTGGAAGCACCATGGCAACATATAATGCATCTTCTGAGTGGCAGCCTGTTCACATTCTGGCTTTGTGATATTTTCTAACCACAGTTTGGGAACCTTACATAGCTTTAATGTAGCAACTTTAAGCTTATAAATGAGTTTTGTCATTTACAATGGGGTAAGTTGATCAGATTGTTAAATATCACGAGTGCAAGATTTTAGTATAACCTGAAATTGTATAAGACACTTGAATTCTCTCTGACTAGCAAAACACTGATGTCCATTTACTTGGACAATATATTGTCTAAGAAGCCACAAGGTTTTTCTTGGAAAAGGCAGAAAGTTTTAATTTCTGCCAGCAAGATTTGTTTTTTAAGTTCATTGCAATTAGTATTTCTTTTAAATGTCTAAGCAGTCAGAAGAAAAAGAGGTATACATATATATATATATATATTTATATATATATATATATATATATATATATATATATATATATATATATATATATATATATATATATATATAATAATAGAATATTTAAACTGAGAACATCTTTATCTGTGCCATATTTGATGTATGTGTAGTATTTATCAGACAATGTTGCTACCACTGCTTCTCGCTTACAAAAAGGGTACGTATCACACCTGCAAGTTTAAATGGTTAATTGATAACACCACTATTACACTACTTTCTTCAATATATTGTTTGTCTTGAGAAAACGTTACTAATAGGACAGGCCTGTGTGTTCCACCCCCCTTTGTAGGTTAGAAGAGACACTCTCTGCCTATCTGTTTGGACCAAAAATGAATCAATATTGTTGGATATTTACAAATTAAGATTAACCACTATATAGTCAGTTGACATTGACCCATTGATAATAACTGTATATTGGAGGTATTGCCCATCAAGAAATGACTTGTTTTAATTAAGTATGAAGTGTATAATTTTAGCTCATAATTGGGTTGACAATGATGCCCTCTCTGTTACAGAATGTAAAATCTAATTTCTTCCTCTGGTTCTTTCTGGTTTTGCTACATATATTGACCTGCTTTTGCTAAATAAATTGATCCAGTGGCAATAACCTTTGCCCCAGAGATTAATGAAATACAGTCACAGAGCAAAACCCATCAGAAAGGAAAGGTTGTTGCGATTATCTTTCTCTAATATTACCATCTCGCGTACTAAAAATTACACTGATATGGGGGGCAGAGCCTTACTGGACAAGATGGCGGCCGCCTAATTCCAGAGCTCTGGGTCGGCCTGACAAATATCCTGTTTTAAACCCACCGCAGGGGGCCCCTGTCACAAATAAAAGTGAGGTCGGGCCCACTTGGGCACAGGCCTGCCAGCAGAGGGACTGAGGGGCACCGGGCCCATCTGGATGGCCGTTCAGCTGAGGACTGTGCTCCTCGGCCGAAGACGTGTGGCCTAGCACGGAGGCGATCGGGAGGAGAACCGGAGCCTGGACCTGTCTGTTGCTCCGGTCATCGGGGCTGGATGCTGCTGCAGTGTGGAGAGACCTTCCCTGCTCGGGAGGAGTAGCTGGGGCCCTACTGTTTGGGGCCAGCAGCAAGGCCCTCAATGAGGAGGTGAGGAGTGAGGGAAGGAGTGCGGGCCAGACGGACAGGCGCTTTTGAGTCTACGCAAGGGATCCTGCCCCAGTGGAGCCTGCTGAGAGGATCCTGCTGGAGCTGCCTTGAAGGGAGGCCCTGTAAGGGTTGGAGCAGGATGCCCCCCCGGCGTAGAAGGTGGGCACATGGGGGCAACCACTGATGTGGACGCTCTTGAACCAGGGCCCCAGCACAGCGTGCAGCCTGGCAAAAGAGCGATGACTGGGGTCCCCCTGGTCCAGTGAGTGGAGACAGTGGTCGACAACAGAACGAAGGCCCTGTGAAAGGATCCAACGGCCGGTGCTGCTTTGTGAGGGGTGGTATGCCCTGGCATCCCTGATGACGGTCGGCCCTCATGTGCCTGAGCTGTGCCCGAGGGGTGTAGAGGAGTCTGTAGAGTACCAGACTACCAACTCCCACTGGATTACTGGTCTGCATGCTGCGCTTGGGACAGACCGAGAAGTAGAGCATCCCTGGTGGCCTACCTGGCTGTCTGTGGAAGGCTTGGGGGTGCCAGGGCTGCATGTGCACTAGGACTGGTGTACCTACTGGATTGGCCCCTGCTTCCAGGCTCATTTTGGGGGCTCTTTTGCTGTGCCAGAGGTTGCGGGGGACATGCAGGACCAACGGTTGCTGGATCCTGCACTGTGCACCTGGCCCAGCCACCTGGACTCTGGGTGTGGGCACTCTAGCTGTAGGGTCCACCTGATAACATTCTGAATATGGGGAAGCCCAGACCCAAGTCACAGGGGTTGCACTTACTGGCCCCAAGCACTGATTGCCCACAGACCAACAGAAAAGCTGGGGAGGACCTGGCACCCTCCAATATGCAAGACACCCTAAACAGAATCCTGGGGGCAATTGAGGATACCAAATTGATTCTGAGCCAAGAGATAGGCAAGGTATCTGCTGAACTGAGCCACCTACGTATAGACCACAACAAGCTGTCTGAGAGGGTGAAAGACACAGAGGCAGTCTTGGAAGAACTACAGCCTGCCCACCACGCAATTAGGTCCCAAATTACCCAACTCACTCAACGGATCCAAAAACTTGAGCATTGAGCTGAGGACAGGGCCGCAGCTGGCATAATAATGTGCGCATTGAGGGGATACCAGAGGGAATGGAGGGGCCTGACACGGTGACCTACTTGGTGTCTTGGTTGCGATCGCTCATGGACGAGCAGCCCCTCACTCCATTTTTTGTGCTGGAAAGGGCACATTGGGACTTGGATTGTAGGCCGGAGCCAGGGAGATCACCTAGACCAATAGTGGCAAAACACATACACTATAGAGACTGCGACCTGCTGCTACAGAAGGCCCATGTAGCAGACCTGTTTGAGGTATGGGGCCACCCTATTTCCGGACTTCACAATGGCGGTCCAGTCCAAGCGAGCCACCTTCATGGAGGTGAAATGAGCTCTGCATGAGGAGGGAATTAGGTACTCCTTGATGTTCCCCTCGAAGCTGAAGATTATGCTGGAGGACAACATCCACTTCTTCCAAGAATTAGATAAAGCATGAGCCTGGCTCGAGACATACTGTGCACGTGCAGACGGAGCCAAGAATACAGAACACAAGCCGCCCCGGTGCCATGGTAAGAGAAGGCATGGGATCCTGCAGAAAACAAGCGGGTGACAAAGCCCACACAGCTTCAGGCACGGCAAGGGAAGAGGGCGGCACTTCAGGTGGCGGCCTCCCTGCCAGAGGTGAGAAACTCGAAAAAGGAACTTGGGTTGGGCCAGGCCCCTTGGACATAGGATAATCCACTGACAAAGACTCTGTGGTTAGCGCAATGGAGGAACTCCCCCACGTAACACCCCACACAGCAGATGATATTGCTTGAGGGTACAGGGCCCTACCTTCTTTTATAGGCAGCTACTGAATTAAGAATGTGGGCCAACCTGATCCCTGAGTGGTACGAAGACACATGCAGAATATTTGGGCCAGACCATATCTGACCACAGCCCACTATTGCTCTATTTAAAAATGACAGACTCGTCAGCCTGTCCCGACATGGCAGTTGCACTCCACTGCGTGGGAGGGCGACGCCTATCGTGAGGCATTGATTAATAGATTGACTAAATACTTGGAAATGAATCCCAGGTCAGCATGTAGGCTGGGTTTCAAATGGGAGGCCCTAAAAGTGGTAATAAGGGGGCATTGCTTGGGACAAACTGTGGGTATTAGGTGAGACGTCGAGCTGGACATTACACAACTACTGCACTACTACAACAACAACCTTGACAGTACTCCAGAAGCACAGGTGAAGCTGCTGGAGACCCAAGAGCTGTACAATGTAGCACTGGAATGCCTTCGATGTCAGGACTACAAGAAGTGTATAGCCAGAGTACATGAGGAAGAGTGGAAGGCGGGGAGGTTACTGGCCTGGCTGGTTCAGCTGATGCCAGAGGGACACCGATTACCCGACTGACTGCCATGTAGGATACTATACTATACTTACCCACCCAGATAAACGATGAATTGATGACCTACTATACATCTCTGTACGGTCCCCTACAGGTGGACATATCTGACAAAAGGGAGGACTTCTGGGACATACCACCCCGGAGTATTCTCTCTGAAATGGACAGGGACACACTGGGGGCGCGGCTGTCAGTGGAAGAGATTAAGGCGGCCATTAAAATGTTAGCGACTGGTAAGACTCCGGCACCAATGGCTTACCACCGGAGTTCTATAAAGTGGGCTGTAGGGTTCTGGCACTGAGGCTAGTAGAGATGTATGCTGAAGCTTATGAAACCGCTGCACTACTGGCCTCGACCCGGGAAGCCAAGGTGATCTCATTACCCAAATCCATACAGGGTGACTTTCAGCCATTGCCTATGCTTAGTACTGATTTCAAGATCCTCAGCAAGGCCCTAGCCACTAGATTGCTACATCATATGAGTAACCTCATACATGAAGATCAAAATGGGTTTATTCCCACCCATAACACGTCTAATAACCTCAGTAAACTCTTCTCCCTGCTCTACGAAGACATCCACCCTCCAGATCCGATGGCAATGATTGAATCAGTGGATCTCGAGAAGGCCTTTGACGCTGTGAGCTGGGACTTCCTAGGGACTACCATGTCTACCAGGACTAGGGAGTGCTTGAGGTGACTGGGTCTGTTTACTTTACTCGCATCCTACCACACGGGTTAAGACAGGACAGATGATCTCTCGCAGCTATAACATATATAGAGGCACACAATAGAGGTGTCCGCTGTTTCCGTTATTATTCGCTATTGCCATGGTGGCAAAATTCATGGGTCAAGAATGGGGAATATACTGGCAGGGGCAGTTTCACATAGTCTCCCTATATATGGGTGACCTTCTTATCTATCTCAGGAATGGGTGTTCAGACTGCTGGACGAATTTGACACCTGCTCAGGGCTCCATTTAAACCGAAGGAAGACATATGTCTTCCTGATGGTCCGTGGGGTGGGCCGCCCGGACTCTTGCTCTGAAGATGTGACATGGGTGCCTCACTCATTCCGCTACCTGGGTATTCAGGTCTACCATCAGTTGCGAGATATTTGGGAGGGCAATCTGGGGAAAGTGCTTTGAGCACTATGGCCCACCGTCACTTTTTGGCATTCCCTTTGCTTGCCTATTATGGCACGCATCTCCCTCATTAAGATGGTGATGCTCCCCAGGTAGCTTTATTACTGTACCAACCTGCCCATTGAGCTTCCAGACTCCTGATTTCACTCATTAGATGCACTCCTCAGGGAATTACTGTGGGATGGCAGGCGTCAGTGAGTGGCCTTGGCTACTCTCCACCTACCCCCCAGAGGCAGGGGGGCTTGGAGTCCCTGACTTTGAGCTCTATTTCTTGGCGGCCCAGCCCCAATGGCCTATGCATTAGCTCAGTGAGGTGGGGCTTTCGGAGCTGTCGGCTGATGAAGGAGACCCAAACTGAAATAGACTCTTAGCTAGGATACTTAAACCTTTGCAGGACCCCAAGCCGGGTATACTACAATCAATGGCCCTGGCCAATTGGCAGAGAATACTCAGGAAAACAAAAACTAAGGTTCCCTATGCACTGGCTACCCCCCTAGTGGGGATCCCTCATGGAGATCCATATTCCTGTTTTACAAAAAGACAGCTTTATCACTGGACGACTGCAGAAATACATACTCTAGGCGAGATGTATTGGCAGGAAATGCTGATATCGTTTGACGATCTAATGGACCAGACTGGACTACCCAGAGAACAATTTCTGACTTATGAGGCAGTGGTGGGAGCTATTCAGGACCTCTGGAGCGATGTGGAGGCTGGACTACCCACACAAAGCGTTCTTCAGACTATGTTGTCCATTGGAGGGGGCTCTCACTTGATCTCTTGGCTCTATAGAGCATTGATGGGAATGGTGCATAGACCATTGGACACCCTCAGGACTAAATGGGAGACCGAACTAAATAAGACCCTTACAGACACAGACTGGAGCAAGATTGTAGCGTAGGCACCCTCAGTATTCTGAAACACATGACTAAGGTACATACAGTATAAATAAACTCACAGGACTTATCTTACACTGGCTTAGGCTCATATATGGAGGTGAGGAAATAGGCTGCCCCTCCTGCCTGAAGTAGGATTTGGCCATATGACATGGGTGTGTCCGATGCTGCAAGAATTCTGGCATGGGGTCATACAAAAAATGTATCATGTGATGAATATGCGACTTGAGAACACAATAGCGACTTGCTTGGTGGGACTGTTTAACAGACTACGGCCCAAGATAATTGGTAACAGATTTGTAGACTTGGCCTTAGTGCTGGCTAAGCGCAGGGTATCGATGGCTTGGAAACACAACAGGGGACCCAGCTTGGCTGCATGGATAATGGATGTGACATGATGGGCCAGAGCAGAAGAGAGGGCCCTGAGGAGAGAGGAGAGTAGGGGGAGAAAGCCTAGACTGATTGTCCCACTGTGGAGAGAGGTGATTGAAAGTTGGGAGATCTCAAGCACAGGAGGAGAGTCAGATTCGGGAAGCGGTATAGAGGGTGCTGATAAAGCATAGAGGTCAAAAACGTCCTGGATGGATGGGAGAGTAGTTACCATGAGGCCCCCCGCCCCCTCCTGTTGGATTACCCCCACAGAACCTCAGGATGACACCACATAGAAGGTGCAACATAATTTTTGTGCTGTCACTTTGGTCATTCGAAAACACATATATATCATGGGCAAGTTACCAGTTACTAGTTTTAAAGTTGATTAGTTTCACCAAATTGGCATGTAATAACAATCTGTAAATCTATCCTACATGTTCACCTCTACCACAACTCAAACCCGACCATAGTCTCTAGCATGTTATCCTAGAGACAGTATTCCCACCTTACACCCTGCTAGCGGGATTGTCATACAAAGGGGTAGTAAGATTGCAACAGATGGTATCCCATGATCAGAGTGCTGTTGATCCCTGAGTATAGGTGCATCTGTTATCGTTATATGTACGCACTGGTTGAAAGAGATGTACTGTGACTTGATTACTTACTCTGAAATGCCATTAAAATAAAAGTGATAAAAAAAACAAAAACAATGACACTGATCTAACTCCAATTTTGAATGATTTTCATGCTCATTTTACTGAGGTGCAATTATGGTCCACCAACAAAATATGATGATTTTAACTAAGTTTCAATATATGCTGCACAATTTGCCTTGAAAAATTGAGTGCACTGTCAAAAGATCAATTACCTTGAGCTTAACATAGCTGTCAAAGAAACGTTCATAAATAATAAAATTAGATACGTCTAAATACTTTTATGATCATGATTTTTTATCACTAGTGAGAATAAGGAAGTTTTTAATGTAGAATGCATGAAATGCATAACTATGTCCAAGTTAAGATAGATGCCATTGGGATTACATGTTTATTTGCCAGACTACACTAACCAACCAAAATGTATCTCTTACATTAGACTCCATTTTTCCTCCAAACTCTATGTTCCTCTCTTAATCGTCATATGACTAAAGAGATCATTATAACCTGATATCCATCTGAATCTACTTGTGACATCTATTCTGTGAAACGGAATGATTTATTCCATTAGTTGTTTCAGATCAATCACAGTTCACAATTTCACCTTTGTCACCTTTGTCTGTTGAGCATCTAAGAAGAGCCTTTGGTTATTACTTTTGGTATGAAAATTACTTTGGAACTTAGACACCAATTAGTTATTTTCAGTTTTTTTCATTTTCTCTGTCACACTATCTTAAACATTTATAGCTATTTGCCTCCAAGAAATTTGTATATTTGGACTTATCCGTGGCTTTACACCATGTTGAAACAGCTATGCCAGGTGGGTTTTAAGAGACTCTGCAATGGAATGGATCCATCCTTTTCTATCTCAGTGAACAGAAGAAGCAGTAATGCCCACGTCTGCATCACTAAAGGAAAATCTAATTTATAGACTGCCACAGAGTCTGGCTCTTTTTTTTTATTTTCAACACCCCTTGCATATTTGATTCAATATTTTGAGCTGCCTATATGCATGATAATGACACCAACATCCTCCAATGAGATATCAAATGTTCTTGTTCTTAACATTCATACATTTCTCTAGTGCCTCTTGGTCACTGGCTTGTAGTTGACTGAAATGGCGCTATCTTCCTTGTAATGACTTCCGATTTGAAGTTCACTTTTTTTTGCATTATCTGCAACAAAGACCTTAAAGATTATGATTGCTCCAAGACACCAGTGCTTCCTAAAATCCAAACAGTAGCCAAACTTTTCATATTAGATCACTGAAACTTCTCTTAACCCTTTTTTTTCGGTTTCAGTTCATTGTTTGTGAACAAAGAAGATGGGTCTAACCATCTTAGTCTTAAACTAATAAGAAGGGGGATAACCATCATCTACTGAAAAAAGACTTTGACATGTGAGTTGTTACTCATACATAATCTAGATTTATATGAGGCATTCCCATCACTCCAAACCAACAAAGCACGTCATTGTATAAGAAAAAACGCATGAGAAACATTGTTTATGGTTGTTTCAAAAACATGTGGCTAACATATTTCAAGTACAATCACATCTCTTTTGTTTTATGCTTACCTATGTTCATGTGGAATCATGGAATTCCATGACTGACATGGAAGTCCAGTCTTTGTAACATTTTTAGTTCCCTTATAACTTGTTCCTTTATTGTGAATGCAGTTTCGGATGTAGTCTGTTGGTCAAAATCAAAGAAAAAATAGTATTTTAGTGCTATGAAATATCTGAAACAATATCTAAAAAGATAGAGAAAAAGTGTGAATGATAAGCCGATTGTATCATAGTGTGTGAAATCAGTACAATACCGACCATGATAAATACTCAGAACTCTTATTTTCCCACAGCATGATTTCTTGAATTAGTTTACTGTCTATTTCTCTGCAGTTACCGGTTCTAATCCTGATCATCACAGGTGCAAAGTGGGCTCAGTTAAAGAAAGAAGTACAATAAACTTAGCATTTTGTAAAAGGATAACAGAAAGTAATGCATTATCTGTCGTGTTCCTACATTTGCTTTATACATTCACTAATTTTAGATGTCAGCTACAGACAGTTTTAGCTGTCGGTTGGCCAGATGTAGTGCTTCAAGTACATACTTGGAGGAGTCTTATGCTCATTGTTGGATGAATTTAGTTTTGGCCTCCTATTAATGTATATGTCCTGCCAATGAGCATTTCTGTCTCACAGTGTACTGACTGGTTAACTTACATCTTTCAGGCAATCATTCAGTGAACTACTTTTCTCTTGATCCGTAAACAGTCCTTAGAAATGCATATATTTTTTTGCTCTTTCTACCTTGTGCTGCTTCAAAATTTCACCACATTCCTCGCTGTCCTTGTTGCTGTCCTCACCCCTCCTCAAATCCCCTCCCTTTATATTTTTTTGCGCTTTGTGTGACTTTTTATACCTTTTTTCAAAATATTTTATTTACTGATCTGACATAGGGGGTCATACATATCAGACTGCCAAATTAAAAAAATCTGCCAGCCTCACGATGTACACGTTGTGATCCCGTGGCAATCTTGGAATGGGTTTTCTTTATGAGAACATCCATTCTAAAAATGCCATTGCATATCTGGATTTGTTTCTTCACATATGTGCGCGCATACAATTGAAAAAGAGAATTGGTAAAGCCAATTGCTTTGCATTTTAGCGCTGATACATAACGGCTGTGCCAATGCTTGTGAAAACACCTTTCTGTGCAGCGATCTGTGTAGCAAAATAAATGGGTATATGCAGTGAATGGAAGTCAAATACTGCACAGCATCTTTTTCAGATGGTTATTTGAGGCAGTGCATTTTGTCTTGTATTTCAAGTTCACTACACTCAAGGGGATCTGATTGATATACGGGTGATTGATATGCCTATGACATACTTATGTTTATTGAAAAAACCCTGGACAAAAAAAACTGAACATTATTTTTGGTGATTATCCTATATAATCCGACATTTGTTTTAATTCAGCATTTCCACCTTCTGATAGCATAGTTAAGCTTAGACTTAACAAAGTACTTTTTGGTGAAGTCATATTAGGCAATATAGCATATATGAGATACCCTGAAGAGTTAAACAAGAATGTGCAAACCCGAAATATTTTCTAAACACAGTAGATACAATTACTTGAAAAGTTAATCCACCTGTGCCATTGACATACGCTTAGAAGGACACACACTGCTGTCAGCATGTGTTTGCTAACTAGAATGGCTATTCTATCTGCTTACCCCTTCTATAGCTGAAATATGTGTTTACCTTTCTTTTCATAAAGATCAAAGGCATAGTCGTGTTTGATTCTTACTCCAGGAGACAAGCTGTTAAATGAAAGCCAGTGGCATCGGTTTGTGCTTTTATCAAAACCAAAAGCTCTGTAAAACAGAAACACATCTTTCAACAATTCATACATCTGAGAAAAAAAGATAGAAACAGATCATGAGGTCACGGAGAATGAAACCATTTGTAGGCAGAATACAATTAAAATATATTATATAACCATGATAGAATCATAATTTTTTAGATCAAGGTATAAACGGGAAAAGCCATGAGCAGCCATTTTTTGCAATTCTTGAAGCCCCGATCAATTTATAGCTGCCAATTAACAAAACCTGTGACATCATCGGAGGTTTTTTTAATAAATGCCCACAATAAGCATAACATTTCAAATATAACATCCAAATAAAAAACAATACCTAAACGTTCCTGAACAAGATATAATTTATGTGAAATTTCGCGGAAGTATTACAATTACTCTTAATTACCTTTCTCCCCTGAATGAACATCACTAATGCAAGCAACAGTTGATTTCTTGTATTGTCTGAAGTGTAAAAATACACCTTCACTTTGATACCACTGACATATTACCTAGCTAATGCCCAAGTATGGATGAGTGGGATTACAGAGGAATAAACAGATCATCAGATTATTTAACCTATTAGACTGGAAAAAGATGATCCAAACTCATAATAATTTGTAGTAGGAAGACATAGTTTGATCTGGACTGACAACGACTACTTGCAGAATGTGGAATCATGCAACCTACCCCTCCACTTTTGCTCTTTCCTAAAAATGTGACATCAATTGAAAAGAGTAGAGGTCATTCATTTTGAGTGGGATATCTGAGATTCTTTTTAGTTCTTTGAATTTAAATTGTAAATACCCACATAGTGCAGTGCAACATTTTGCGAGCAAGACTGTAGACTGTATCATAGCAGATAATAATTTCTTGCTACCACAGTGGCAGGCAGATGGCAACCCAACGCCCACAGAGCCTATCCAACCAATAAAACATCTCCCACAGTAGGCTTGAACAAACATTTGAAATTAAAAGACATTCATGCTAGTGCAAACTGGCAATAGAAGTATTAACATTAATTTAAACATTACGACTGAATGGAATTTCGATAAATACATGAGTTTTGCAAAAGCCATTTATATATGGGACCTGGTTCACTTACACATCTTTGTCCTGACACAAGTGACTCCAGCAGGGCTTCACTGTTCACTATCTGAGGGCTCCACTTTACCCCATGTGACAGGGTCAGCTGGTGGAGTTGGAAGAGGAATGTCACTCTTAGAACAGACTTCTCCCCACAACCTTCACTACTACCGCTAAATCAACAGGAACCTCCCGCCATTTCCCAGTGCTGTGTTCATCCCCTGTATTTCCTTTTCCAACTTGAGAAAAAGCTTTGCACCCTGACTCAAAATGTGGTGAGGTGGTTTAAAATTGGGTCCCCACAGTCACCACTACATGTGTATTAACAAAATAATATAGAATATACTCAGAGAATACATATACAGAAAAACAAAATCTTGTTTCAAGGGAAAAAAGCCTTGAACCACATATCCTCAAACACTATCCTGGGTTTCCCTTGTCGCCCTTTATCACTCTCTCTCCCACAGTCTTTCTGGTTTGCTCTTTTCTTTATTTTCACTGCACCTTTCTATTTCGTCGTATCACTCCATTTCTGCATCTAGCTTAATGTTTCTACTCCTTTCTGTGACTCACTCTTGCTTATACTCTTGCTGTTTTTCTCTTGTTATTTTCTCTCAGCATTTCTCATGGTCCCACCATTCTTCCGTTCTTTCTAAGCCATTCACTCTCTCTTCAACATCTCTCTTGCTCCTCTCTTTCACTCTCTCTCACTGTCTTGTTGTGTCTTCCCCTTTCACTTTGTGCCCCTCATCTCTCCATAGCCCCCCTTTCACATACATTATTTTGTTTTTAAGCAATGGTAAAGGCTGGCTTTACTAATCCACTAAGCTATTCACATAAAATATGGTTCAGTTCCTTGCAGCAGGCATATTAACCCTATACGCTACTATATAGTGAGTCAAAGCTGCCGCTGGACAAAACTCCCATCTCTCTCCCTGGCAGGAACATTAACGACAAGAGGTATCTTGACATTTGAAATGCTTTCTGAAGGCTGGACGCACAAGGAACTTTTCAGGAGATGCTTTTAAAGCGCGTTTCAAAGTTATTGCTAAATACAGTGCCCACCCCTGGGGTCAGCGCCCCCCAATTCCGGTCAGCACTTGGTGCGGACGCACTGCTCGCACCACCCTAAAGCCAGCCCTGATGACAAGATAAGTGGCCCTGGGCAGCTGAAGCAGAGCCGGTGGGCTTAAATTGGTACAGATTCGGTACACTGGCCTGAAGCTGAGGTATAGTAATAGGCTGGGAAAGAATGTAGTATTGGCAAGGCAGGACACCCTGGATGCAACAGAAGTGCCCCTTGCAGCTGCAGCAGGCAAGGCAGCTGGAAGAAAGAGGCCAATCGAGTGGTCCTGGAGAGCCATCTTCCTTGGGAGAGGAAGCAGATCTTGCAGGCCTAGGGGACGAAAGGTCGTGCACAGCAGGTGCCATTGACCTGGAACGAAGAGGCACTGTACCCCAGCCTTGGGGACAGAGTGCCGGCACAGAATGACGTCACCTGAAGGGGAGAAGAAAACAATACAGGGACGTAGTCATGCAGCAACACTTGCAGCCCTGTGAAACACAGCAGGAACCACTTGCAGTAAGCAGGTGGTGCAAAGAAACAGGTAGCCAGGGAGGAATGTTGAGGGCTATGTACCACTGAAATTATAAAATACAAGACGTCGTTATGGGAATATGTTAGATCACTTACCTCAAATGAAACTGCTCTCCCTCTGCTTGGTGAAAATGCAATTGTATTTGCCGCAAGCTCACTGTGCTGGAGCGAGGACTTTATTTCCAATATGCAAAAGAAGGGTTAGGGGCGGGAGCCAGAAGGATTTTTACAGATATATCATTGTCTCTTAAGTTATGTGAGAGTAAAGACCATTCAGGGCAATCTGTGTGTGCAGTCCTTCTCTCACAGCTTCCAACAAGGGATTCAAATTATCATTATGATGAAAATAAGCCGGTAAGTTCAAACTTGCATTCTACTGTTTTCTTATTTAGTGTCCACGTGCGGGCAAATGGCAGATTGATTAGCAATGCCCGTCACCCCTCTCAAGTTAAAAAAAATCAACATGAATAACAGGGCATTTCAAGTCCACTAAAACGTGTCACATTGAAATGTGTCAAAAAGGTGTTCATAAGTATTCTCTCTTTTTTAATACATATGTTTCACTATATTTTGATCTTTGCTCTACCATCAGTGTTACTTCCATATTGTCTTATATTAAGCTTAAGAAATTAAACTCCATTCTGTATATTGCCTATAAACTGGAAGTTTTAATGTCCACCAAACCCAAATGCAGGACTTTTGATATATTCATTTAAAATGCGTTAATATTTCATGTAAGAATGCATATGAGTGGAATCTTCTTGAAAGAAATACTTCATAAACCAACAGACTCAGCAGAAAAAATATTTGGAATATGTTTTGCGTTCATGATTTTTAATCAAACTGTTTTCCCAACCGATTGGCCAGACTCTTTTCCCAGAAGTTTGCTTCTATCCATGGCTTGGAATTGGTTCTTTACCAGCAATACTTATTTTATCAATCAATCAGGATTTATAAAGCATGGCTAACACCCTTTTAAACAGCCAGGTCTTGAGGGCCATTCGGAATTTCGGAAGTAAGGTGATGATCCAGAGGTGCGTGGGGGAGGCTGTTCCAGGTTTTTGCTGCAATGTGAGAGAAGGAGCGTCCTCCACTTCTGCTTTAGTAGATGTGGGGAGTATGGGCAAGTGAAAGGGAGGCAGAGCATAGTCTTCTCGACGGTTGGTGGAAGTTTAGGTGGTGGTTAATGTATACAGCTTGAATTGGCATCTCTTTTGCATGGGGAGTCAGTGGAATTGCCTGAGGTGGGATGTGATGTGGGTTCGTTGAGGAAGGCTGAAGATGAGCCTGGCTGCAGTGTTCTGTATGGTCTGAAGTCTCTGTAGGTAGTATCTGGCGATTCCATAGATTGCCATAGTTCAGTTGGCTGATGATGAGAGCCTTGTCATGGTGCATCTCATGTGTAGGGATAGTCATTTGAAGATCTTATGCAGCATGCGCAAAGTGAGGAAGCAGGTGGAGGAGACGGCGTTGATTTATTATGTCATGGAGAGCTTTTTGCCAATGATGATTCTGAGGTTTCTGGCATGGTCGGAGGAAGTGGGTGAAGGTCATAGGTCTGATGGCCACCAGGACTCATGGCATGTGTTGCTGCTATTGCCAAAGACCCTTACTTCTGTCTTGTCTGTGTTCATCCTGTCAGTGATGCTTGTCATGCATCAGTGGAAGCGGGTTCTGGTGATGGAGGGGTCATCGGTGAGTGAGAGAATGAGTTTGGTGTTGTCTGCATAAGAAATCATGTAGCCAGCAGGGTCATATATGACCCCTGGGGGACTCTAAAAGTGATCTCCTTGGGTTCAGAGGTGAAAGGTGGGAGGTGTGTCCTATGGGTTCTTCCATTGAGGAAGGGGGTGATCCATCTGAGTGCATCCCCTTGGATGCCGATGGGGTGGAGTCTTTTATCAGCATGTGGTGAGATACGGTGTCCAAAGCTGCCAAAAGTTCGAGGAGGATCAAAGCTTCAGTTTCTCCTCAGTCGAGAAGGGTTCAGAGGTCATTGGTGGCTGTGATCAGGGCAGTTTGGTGCTGTGATTGCTGCAGAAACCAGATTGAGAGGCATCGAGTAGCTAGTTCTACTTCAGGTGTGTCATGAGTGGCTTGATGATCTTTTCCAGTTCCTTTGCGAGGACTGGGAGCAGAGAGATTGGCTGGCAGTTTTGGGGTTTGCTTGGGTCGACTGAGGGTTTTTTGAGAAGTGGTCTGACTTTGGCGTGTTTCCAGGCATGGGGATAAAGGTGATAAGCAGGGTGATGAGTTCTGGCTGATCCTTTGGTTTTTAAAGTTGAAGATGTGGTGCAGGCATAGGCCTGTAGGAGCTCCAGAGTGGATGGATGTTATGGTGGAGGTGATGCCCTGGGTGGAGAGGATGTTCCAGGTAGTCAGTGTGTGATCTTGTCAGTTACAGTGGTGGCGTATCTATCAAGGATGTCCATAGGTGTGGGTTGGGGTTCGAAGTTTCTCTATATGGTTGCAATCTTGTCATGGAATAAGTGGGCGAGGTTGTTGCACAGCTCCTGTGAGGGTGTGATGTAGCTGGCATCTGGATTGGAGAATTTCTTAACAATATTGAAAAGTTTCTTGGTTTTGCAATGGTGGTCTTCTTTGTTGCCCTCAGCAGGTGGTTGTAGAGGTTGAGGGAGGTCTTGAGAGCTGCTCTGTCAGGGGCATCTTTTCTGGTGCACCATCCCCTCTCCAGGTGCTGTTCTGAGTTCTTGGGTGTGCCAGCTGGCCTTTTTGGAGGATTTTCTATGGTTGTTGCTCTTGATGAGGATGATGTATTTGGCACAATTGGTGATTCAGGCATTCAAGTTATTTAAAAAATATAGGCCCACAAACTTATATGAAGGCAGGCTTAAATCCAGACTTTCTGGCCCTGTAATTTCCAGGCAACTGCCGAAGAGGGTCCTCAAGTCCCTATAACTACTACATGATCATCATACTGGCTGTAGAGCAGCATCCACAAAATCCGATAGGGAGGGCAAAAGTGTTTTTATTTCCACATTTGTAGAAATAGAAGAAAGGCAGCTAATACACTAAGGCCCTCATTAAGAGTGTGGGGGTCTCACTGCCAGGTTGCCACCTGTCAACAGCCTGGCTGTCACAGCAGTGGCAATCTGCCAGGGCAGCGCTGCCCTTGGGATTACGAGTCTTTTATCCTCTGCATGTCTCCTCTCTCTGAGTACGGCCTCTTTTAAGTCATATGCATGTTTGCCTTAGTATTTATTTCTGTATTTCTGCAAAGTGCTCACACATCATTTCAAACCTATTTTTCTTTTAAATGATGCCCTGTAACCAAATAATACATTATCTTCTTTAGCACATCTACTAATCCCAACTACCATCTGTATAAACCCACAAGTCCCCCATGCCCGCACCCACTAATGATCACACCTAACTCCTTAAATCAACCAAAATGACACTGGAGTAAATGGAGCAAATGCATGGAATGGTATTCTGGAGAGCACAATACTAATCACAATAACCAATTACTACTTAATTAACCACTAACCCTGGGTTTGGGAGCAGTGTGCTCCGTGGTTCAAAGCAATTCAATGCCTTGCCTAGGGTAGTAAGCAATATATAAATGCAATTACAATACACTTGCAATTACAAAAACTATACGGAAAGAAATCACAACATTCAGGATTAACTAGCAAGTGTGCCATTCCAGTTATAGAAACATTAGTGACAATTATAGAAAAAATATGAACATAAAGACAAGAAAAAATTTATAGTTTATACTTTGGACATGAGATTATATTTAAGGCTGGGAGGCATACTTATTAAAACAGTGAGAAGTAATTTGTAAGGGGTAGTGCCTAATGTAGACACCCCTACTGGCATCAACTAAGGTACTTTGGAGTGATCTGGGCTTTGGCCTATCATTAGTGTCACAAATGAAACAAGTCAAAAAAGTGTCAGGAATTTAAGTGCCAGGTCAACATCAAGGAGAGTGATCACACAACGCATTAAACTAGGACACAGAAAAATATGGTAATGCAAATGGGGCACAAAAAGAGGTAAGGAGATGGAGCAGACCACATGTCCAATATACATTTGCATGTAAAAGGAGAATTGGACATACTGTGCTATGAAACACCATTGTGTTGTACGGCTTTAGGAAGCTGATTCCTAAATGATGTAAACTTTCTTATTTTCCTGATTATCAGTTCCCTTACGGTAGCTGGGTTTTAAGTAGAGTTTGCTTGCCTGTACAACTGACCATCAATTCCATCCAGAAGTTCTGACATCCCTCTCCAACATGGAGCTTTACGCCTGGATCCTAGTCGGATTGGACAATCCAAACAGTGCAATTCACCTAGGGGTTTTTGAGCCATGGCTACTTAGAGCAATGTTTGCCACTTACATATTTACCAAACTGTTAACTGTGTCTGCTGACTGTATTGAAGTTTCAAAGAAGCAGACAAGTGGCACCTCCCTCCCTTTCGCTATCTTTCTCTCTCTCTCTCTCTCTCTTTCTCCCTCTCTTTTTCGATAGTGCTTTTCCCTCTTTTCTCCCTGGTTGACTGTTGTTTACCAAATCATTTAAGGAGAGTGGGGAAATTGAAGTTCTTGACAAAATTGTACCCTTTTGTACAAACTTGAGAAAAAAGTACCTTCTGCTTAATGTAAATACTGCATTCTAATTTCTTTCATATAGGTTTCTGTCACCTATTTTATGCAACTTCATCACATCACCTCTTCAGTTCCTTTATAGGTACCTTTGTACAGACGCTACTCATTGAACGACCTCCTTCATCTAAAATAAATTTTTATGACATATCGAAAATAGGACACTCTACATTCAAAATAGAATTCTCTTGTCATCATTAGAATCCCTCCAAAAACATTTGTGTTATCGCTTTATCTTTTCAGATATGCATACTTTTAGAGTCAGATAATAAAGTCCCTCGCTTTGTATTCAGGGAGTGATTAAAGACCCGCTTTTTTTCCGAAGTGATTTCTTGTATCAAATCCTGCTAAAAACTAATAACGACAAATCAGTGCATATACAAAGATAGTACAGATACACTGAAAAAACTGTATTAGTTTCTTCTTTGTTGTTCATGTCACAACTAAGCAAAATTTCAAGATTGTTGAAACATGATTGAAGCACATACATGCTTCTCACATACAGCACCAAAACCCTTTCTGCCTAGGCCATGCTTTAGACTTACGCCTTCCTTTCAAACACTACAAATGTAGTAGAGTCTTATTCATCCATCAAGAAGTGCTTCAAGGATGCATCACAATACAAAGCACTACACAAATGTTACTATGATATATTGAATACAAAGAGGAGCAGGAAATAATTGACAAGTATCAAAAACAGAATTGGAAAGCTAGACAGTACTCATTAGAGAAATAAGGAAGAATAAAATAATCAATTCATGTTTCTTTTTCTTCAAATTATCATGAGGCTAATTGCAATACTAGCACAACATTATCTGAGATTTATCTTGCTTTTACATTAACGTGGACAAGAGAGGGAGTATGGGATTGGGCCCTTTTTTGGCTAATGATTGACACTAGGCACAGTAACTATTTTGAAGACAAATCTAAGATGAATAAAATAAAGATGTGGATGATGTTGCTTCTCTAACCACTTAGTAAAAGTGACAGTTGTAGACAGCAGTAACAGAGAACATTAATTGGGTAGAAATATACATGTGATTTCTGACTCCTAGACAGTTAGGGCCTGATTCTAACTTTGGAGGATGGTGTTAAACCGTCCCAAAAGTGGCGGATATACCACCTACCGTATTACGAGTCCATTATATCCTATGGAACTCGTAATACGGTAGGTGGTATATCCGCCACTTTTGGGACGGTTTAACACCGTCCTCCAGAGTTAGAATCAGGCCCTTAGTGTTATTGTTTGAAATGTAAAGGAAGTTTTTCTTCACTGCATTTAAAATAAAAACTTAGGTAAGGAGTGGGAAAGTTATTTTATACATCTGTATGCTTTTATATTGTCTATGCTAAAACAATTACGAGCTTGGCTGGAGAGGATAGAAGAGGTGAGCGAGCATGGTCTGTTATGCTATCATAACTACTTATATTTCATAACAGCCCTTAGATTAAACCATGATTAACATTTTGATAAACTCTGTGAATGATGACATTTAAATGTGCTGCTAAACATTCCAGTTTCCTCTGGTTGTGTGGATATATGTACGAGAGTGTCAAATAATGTTTGGAATTTAGATGAATGTTTTATTTGCAGACTTGAAGCCGAAGCCTATTTTGATCCCTGTAGGGTTTTCCTGCAGTGTTAGGAAGTCATCAACAATACACATCACAAAGCTTTGTTTAGAGCTTTGAGGAAATAGAAGTTTTTACGAATTTCTAGCAAATCTAAAAGTTGAGGAGAATCCATCTTATGAATTTCTCCTTTGACAAAAATAATATTCTGAAATAAATTTAGCCCATGAATTATGATCACTGAATACGCAAGTTCTGGGTCATAGTCGATGGTCTGAAGGGATAGTGACAAAATGAGAAACCAATTAAAATATTTGGTTATCATTTGCTTCCCTTTTTATAAATAAATGCGGACATGGAAACAGACAGATTTCCATCTACACTTGTATGTACACATCTGTAAAACTAGAAAAATTGGAACACCATTTGTAATTCATAATGCTCCATCCTACAATTTTATGGCATTATATCCATATAGTCCATCTGTTCCACCAATTCACATTATTTATTTCTTCTGCCCTTCTTGATTTCTCATGTCCTCCTTTTGCCTCTCATTTAGCAAGGTGGCCACTACTTACTGAAAAAATCTATGCCACTGCTAGCTACTTGTGTTTACATGTGCAAAGTGAACCGCTTTAGGGGTTTTTCTGGCATTAGTAGCTAAATAGTGCTTGGGCTTCTGCAGTGTTCAATTTTTGTTCTTCTTATTTGCTACCTGATGGTTTAAAATTATGCAAGTCCTGCATCTGCAAGAGACAGTGAGTGGTAAGCAGGAAAAACATGTTGTTTGAAGATCGGCCTCCTATGTATGTAAACATAATTTATGGTGATTTACCAGCTTTCATAATGATTGTACCAATAGCATGATAGGTAATTGATATTACTGGAGTACTACATAAAGAAGAGATATGATTATACAAATACCTTGCAACTGTTTATTCAATGACTAAGGTATGACTCCTAATGTACAATAATTCCATGTCCATATAAAGTAAACAACTAAGGGGTTAGTAATATATGAGGGACTGATTTAGAGTTGGTGAACAGGGTATCCTATCTGCCAAACTTTCATTCTTTGCACCTGTTAAAAATTGGGTCTCTAGTTGGTAGATGTATGCACCTTGTCCAAAAAGGAACCATAACCCTAGTCAGAGCAAGTCAATGACACAACATAAATTAGCCTGTGCTCACCCTCTGGTAGCTTCGTGCAAAGCAGGCAGGCCTAACTTAGAAGGCAATGTGCAAAGTATTTGTATACACATGCAATAACCAATGGAGGTACACCACAAAAAGAGCTTCCACATGGATGTGGAAAAATAAAGCTTGTTACCTGGTTAATTTAAAATCAGCACAATACAGAGCCAACTCATAAATAGCGGAGTATTTTCTTTGCAGACTCAAAAGAAATAGTATAAAGCAAGGTTGCTGAGCAAATGCAGAGATCAAAGGAGTGGTGCCGTGGACTCTCTGCCATAGATGCACATTGTTGTTATGGGTGCCTGTACTGTCCTTGTTGTGCTCCTCTCGAGGGGGCGGACAGGTGAGCCTTTGGCAAAGTTGCCAGCGAAGCTGGCGGGGACCAATAGAGAATGGTGCATCGGCTTGGTTCATCAGGGCCACTCCAGGCATTTCACAGATATAAGCAGCAAGGTTTGGCAGAACCGCTTGGCTGACTGTAAGCAGCAAGCGGCAAAGGACAGCAGGGCCGCTCCGGGCAGTTCACAGAAGCAATGGCAGCGTTTGGCCAAGCTGCTCGGGTTGACTGAAAGTAGCAAGTGGCAAAGGAAAGCAAGGCCGCTCTGAGAGGTTCACATAAGCAAGCGCCAATATTTGGCAAAGCTGCTTGGGTTGACTGAAAGTAGCAAGTGACAAAGGAAAGCAATGCCACACTAGGTGGTTCACAGGTGCAAATGGCAAAGTTTGGCCAAGCCGCTCGGGCTGAATGAAAGCAGGAAGTGGCAAAGGAACTGCAGGGCCACTCCAGCAGGTTGACAGGTCCAAGCAACAAGGTTTGGCAAAGCCACTCGGGTCGAGCAGCAGAGTGAAGCAGAAGCCACTCGGAAATCACTCTGGTTTGGAGAGTGAGTCTTGGGCTACTGCACAGAGGCCAAGAGGCAGCAAGGTGACACAGCAAAGTAGGGCAGCAGTTCCTGGGAGCAGTCAATCCTGAAAGAGTGCAAATCCAGGCACATAGCAGTCTTTACTCCAGCTGTGTTTCCTTTATTCCAGAAGTACACTATTTTTAGTGGATCAGGGACAAAGTACTTTTAATAGAAAGTGCCTATGATGTGGGGGTGACTACAAAGAATTCTTGAAAAGTGCACAGGTCCCCCTTTTAGGTCAGCCTTGGCTCCAGACTATCAGTGAAAGGTAATCAGCACCATTGTGTGGGCTCTGATCACTACCCTTTGAGGCATAAGTTTGAGCCCTTCCCAACCTCCTCTCAAGGAAGACTCATCAGTATGCAGATGCATTCAGACGCTGCTGAGTAGCCTGTGTTGTGGGTGTCTGAAAGAAATGCACAAGTATAGCTGTCAGCTAGCCCAAGCCAGACGTGTATTGGAGACAGGCTGTGGGCACACAGGTTGGTGAGTTCAAAGAAATTCCCACTTTCTAAAAGTGGCATTTCTAAAATAGTAATAACAAATCCCATCAGGAAAACCAGAACAGGAGGACGCTCCTTTTCCTACCTCCCAGGCACATCCTGAAACGCCCTTTCTCTCCACATCAGACAAACCACCTCCCTCCTCAGCTTCACTAACGAACTGAAGACATGGCTTTTTTAAGAACCACCTCACCAGTAAATTCTACACTTCCTCCACCCCCAGCGTCTTGAGACCCTAACAGGTGAGTAGTTGCACTTTACAATCACTGACTGATTGAGTGATTGCTTGAAATCCAACATCATCAGTAAAGAGGGTTTATTATTGTCATTCCAATGGTACGAAACAAAAAGCAGCTACTCCTTTCAAATCAGGAATTACAGGCTTAAAGTTGGAATTCCCAATGCTGGCCTATGAGAAGAGCAGGCGTCACAGTAATGAAAAACGACTTTGGGAGTTTTTCATCACCAGGGCATGAAGACTTACAATTATATGTCCTGCCCTTTGCCTTCAAGGCACCCTGCCCTGTGGACCACCAAGGACCTATTTTAGGGATGACGTACATGTTAGAAAAGGGGAGTTTAAGGCTAAGTAATAGATTTTAAATGCAGTCAGGGTGGTAGTGAGACTGCACACACTGGCTCTACAACGAAAGGCCTGAGACATGTTTACAGAGTTACATAAGTGGTGGCACAATCCGTGCTCCGGGCCCACTAGTAGTATTTAATTTACTGGCCCTGGGTATACCTATACAATGTTACAAGATACTTACATGTAAATTAAATGTGCCAGTTTTGGATACACTAATGTTACCATGTTTTAGAGGAGAAGCAAATGCACTCTAGCACTGGTTAGCAACAAAAAGATGGTCAGAAAAATAGGAGGAAAAAGGCGAACAATCTGGTGATAACCCAGCAGAAAGGGCAATTTCCAATAGTACCCTATTGAGGGATGAGTTGACTCTTTCTGTTGGCGATGCAATCTTTGGCTCCATTGATGGAAATCTTACAGAGAGAGCCAAATGGAGTGCTGGCCATTGGAGTACCGGCATCACATAGCTGATGGTCTGATGTCCTTTTCTTCTGTCATTTACAACCAGGAAAAACCTAGCAGTAATGATCACAAAAATAAAAAAGTGCCATTGGTGTGAGTGTCATTGGTCCCATTTTCAGTTTGTTTTTGAAAAACAAAAAAGTTTTCTAAATGGTCATTAAAAGTGATGGCAGCTGTCCACCGAATGTCTGGTACTTTAAAAGGAACCAATATGAGGGTAGTGCAATGGAGGTAAAAAGCTCTACGACTTGTCAGCTCTGATCTCTAAATATACACATTTTATCTAACAGAGTGGAGGATGTAATGGTCTCTGCAACCCTTACGGACAATAAAAACTGTCAGAATCCAAATCAAGCCCTTCATATCTGGAAGATCCCGAATTCCTCAAAAATCTGGGGCTTTGTGTGTCGTAATTCTGAGACCTTTAGCATGTGAAATTGGATTTCATCCAATTCTATCTTGGGCATCAGTGGGGAACCATTGTCCATCAGACTTTATCTACCATAAAATGAAATGTCATAATTTGTATGCCTGAAAGCAGTCACAATACGCCTTGGTGATGATCAAGCGTTTTTATTTTTCACATATGCCACAGTTCCATGCATTGTTCTAGACTATTGGGGCACTGCACAAAGATGCAGGAGCTGGTCAATCACCAGTAGTGCTGCTCAGATTGGTGATGGCTGCCTATCACACCAGAGAATTGCTCAGAATCAAAGAACCAGTAGGGATTGGTGAAGTATGGTTATCAACTTTAAGTAACAATGTTGTAAGCACAGGGAGAAGACCTATCCCTCAGCCTACAGATATTGCAATAATGTCAGTTTTCACATTGCTCCAATATGGAGCAAATTGTCACGTGAGCTTCCATGTCAATATCTATAATATACAAATGAGGCACACATCATCCCAATCTTCTTCCATTTTTGAGGTGTGGCAGAGAATGGGGGAGGTGATTTGTTGAATACTTCCCTTCCATCTCCGTCCAGTACAAACAATGTATCTCATTTCCAGCAATAAAGCAATATGTCAGCCTAAGCCTTTACACTTCATTGTGCTGATAATTAATCAAGTACCACAGGATCCTTGTTAAATCCCAAGGAGGAGATTTACAAAGATGTGACACAATGCAGCAAGACAACTTGCAGTGCTGCTTCAAGTGGAGAGGACAGGAATGCACCAAATCCACTAAGATATGGCCCATTCCTTTTCTCCCTTTGTGCTGTTTTTTTCTGTCTATCACTACTAAAAAATACCTGGCAGTACTGGACAGAAAACAAAATGACTCCCGTACCTTGGAAGAAAACTACTAGGGTATGGAGGTTGTTAGTTTTTCAAAAGCTAACACCCATTATGGGAATTTGTTCTTGAAAGTCAAAAAGGTTTGGTGTAAGGCCCCCTGAACAATGTTGGCTATGCACAAACCTTGTAGAGCCTTCAGAGGACCTACCATTACAGTGATTCCTCTGAGGTACACACACTACGGGCTGAGCAGGCAACTATCTCTACATATGGTGGCAGGTAAATTGTCAGGGTGATGGACATAATGTCCTCCACCACCCTGATGTATGGAGGCCACCCACCAAACTGTAAATCAAGCCAGACATACCCATCTAATTATTGTTGAGCAGTCATTTCTAAATTCAGTGTTAGCCTCCTTCGATGATGCCTCAAATCGGTTAGACTTGTGCGATGCAGTGACTCAGTTATCACAGTTCACCATATTTCTTTAATTAGCTTGGTCTTAAAATGAATACTCAGTACCGTACCTTAAATTTGCTGTAACCTTGTAAAATAAGAAACAACACTTGAACTCATTTAATTTGCCTCTCTTTACAGTAAATGCAAGGATTGCTAGCAAATATATAATATAAACATTTATAATACTGAATTCAGTATCATTCAGTTTTATGATTATTATTAGGATAAAATCATAGGAACTCTTTTATTCATTAAAGTAGCCAATAGTAAAATTGTAGCTAAAAGAAAAAAGGGTCCTTGACCAAATAAGAGAGAGTTTCAGGGAAATAAACAGAAAATACAAAACACACACATCTATCACCTGTTCACTCCATCTATGTATTCGATATTATGATTCAACACAATATACCACACTCCAATAGTTTATTTAAACAAAGTATAGGTACTGATATAGCAACATTTCAAAAAAGAAGAAACTGATATACAATTCCCCCTACTTAACAAATCACAGACATAAAATATGATAAGACAACATATAAATAAACATATAAATGCACAACACCAAAGAATTAAGCCAAAATGACATCAAGACACCAGAACAACAAACAATCACATACATATAGACAAACACATATTTAACTCCATATGGAAAATATCATATATTCACTATAATACACTTCATATACCAAAAAACAAAGGTGGTCAAATAACCAACTCTAAATTCTAAATGTTTCATGAGTTCAAAATGGAACTAAGATCGATGTGATCATCAATCTCCAAATTATTCTAAAAAATTCAGTTCCAGTATGCGCAGAGATAAATGTCCAGAATACAGGTACACATTGTAATGCAAAGCTGTTCTACGGGTCATGAAAAACAGTATATATGTATTCAACCCGGCTTTTTCTTAGTGTTGAAATCCACACATCATTACTCATCCGAGTGATAGTTCACCATTGTCGTTGCCATATAATTCGCCTTTGCCGACGCGCATTGCAGTGGACTTACACCGTCCAATTCAGTCACAATTGTGTATGCCATCTTCATCAGGGCAATGTATCAAAAATAGGCACTGCATAATTTTTTTAATCTAAATATGAATTCAAACACATATATACCTTTAGTTATGTTGCCTTATTACAGGGAACTGTTGTGACTCTTCCCGTGCTCAGAGCATGGAGGTGAGTGTGAACTTTCATATTGTGACAATAACCACCAACATGGTGATAACGCAGAACCCCTTATCCTGCACCTCATGTCCAAGTGATCTACAGGCACATTTAACCATGTGCACTACGCCCAGTAACTTGGCTGTCATATTTGGTGGTGACTCTGATATAGATCAGTTCTAAGCGAATTCGCATGGGTGGGGGGCTGCAAAAGTACATCAAAACAAAGAACAAAAAAACAAAATCAGCCACTACCAAATCACCTTCTAAAATATCAAACTAAATATACTTGCAAAACTGCCATCAAACTATAACAAGCAACTATCTAAGAAACCCCAAACCAACCTGCATAGCTAAAAATAATGAGGAAAAGAGTGTCTAAAAATATGTGAACCAAAGTCACAGAATCCATGCTCCCCACGCGGCGGGTGTAAAAAAAGAAGAAAGAAAGAAAGAACTTACTTTCGGCTCTGGTCGTCAATCAAATACTCGATAGTTCATAACATGATCCTGGCTACTTCTCATAATGCTCGCGGCAGCCAAATGCTTCCCTTATAAGCAAAATATTGGACGCCGAGTGTCAATAAACATCAAAGAAGGACTCTGGATCGTCTAATGTGCCCTAGGGACATACACAAACATGGTGGCCATCTTAGAACTATAAAAGAGTACTACAAAACCGTAACAACACAACACCTATACTAAACAAAATATCCAATAGAGAATCCAATTATTTGACAAATGATACAACAACAACAACAACAATAAGGAATAAAAAATAAGAAACTGAAATCAACAACCTAAAATAAAATGTAGCTGCATCCAAGCTGAAATCACCGCACCATTCTAGAATGTCATCCATCTGAATATCTATCACTCACTAGGTAAAAATATTTGTTTACCTTAAAGAGCATTGTACCTAGGTACTTTTTCATCCAAGCCCTTCTCGAATGTCTCCAAATGGAAAATCCAAAATACTTCTCTTTTCTTTCTAACTAATTCTTAGCACACGCCACTTTTCGGAGAAATTTTCTCTAGAATAATCCATCTCATATCACCTTCATTATGATTATGTGTGATCCAATGTGTAACTAGAGGGGCATTCAATTTGCGTGTTCTTATAGCAGATTTATGTTCGCAAAGTCTAATTCTGAATTTCCTGGACGTCTCACCCACATAACCTAAGTTACAGAGACATAGAATCAAATAAACCACATTCTTTGATCTACAATTTGTCATAATTGTCAAACTAATTGCTCTTCCATTATGAGTAAGACTATCAGTAACCATGGCCCCATCACAGGTATGACAATTATCACATTTGTGATTGCCTTTGATTGGATCTAACCCTACAATAGATCTTTGTACCAACTCCTGTGTGCTGCTAACGGCTGGCCACTGGATTCGCAAATTTTTGTTCCTCTTAAAGGCAAAGAGGGGTTTGTCCAGAAATGTAGAGTCATTACCAATATTCAAGATATGCCACTGGGAGTTTATAATCTGTCTGATTTTATCATCTAAGTTGGAATGGTGTATAGCACATACCAACCTCTCATTGTCTACTCTTTCCTTTCCTTGGAATAATTATTGACGATCATAACATTTTGCTCTCTTCAGGGAATCTTTAATCATTCTCTGGGGATATCCTCTCTGACTCAATTTCTTTGCTAGGACCTCTGCGTGATTCATAAAGTCCTTCAGCCCTGTACAGTTTCTTCTAAGGTGCAAAAACTGGCAAAAAGGAATAGCCTGTCTTTGACTTCTTGGATGAAAACTGTCAAAATGATGAAGAGTGTTTCGAGCTGAATATTTACTAAATAATGACACTATTAGACGTCTGTTACTATGTATAATATAAACATCTAGAAACTCTACTTGATTACAGTCACTCTTCATGGTAAACTTCAAGTTGTTATCACATAAATTGAGCCATAAGAAAAACTCTTCCAATTTCTGTTCTTCCCCTCTCCAAATGAAGAAGACATTGTCTATATATCTACACCACAGATTAATGTTTTAAAACAACGGGGCAATCTCGTTATATGTGTACTTTTTCTCAAAAGCATCCACATACAAATTCCCTATACTAGGAGCACAGGCCACTCCCATGCTGACTCCCTTGATCTGTTGATTCACTGTTCCGTTAGAATCGAAGTAGTTGTTATATAGCACAGTATTCAAACATTCAATTACAAACTCATGTAAGGAATCAGAGCCCAAATCTGTGAATACTGATTTGACACACTCAAGTGCCTGTTGTTGCGGGATGTTAGTATATAAGGCCTCCAAATCCATAGTAACCAATATTTCTTGTTCAGGGTCAAAATCAAGATCTTCTACTTTGGAAATGAAGCGTCCTGTATCCCACACATAAGGAGGAAGCTGTGTCACTGATGGTTTTAAAAAGGTGTCTATATATTGTGATAATGGTTCAATTGCCGTCCCTATAGTGGACACAATAGGGAGTAGAGGAGGATCAACTTAATTTTTATATACTTTTGGATGCCTATATATAATGGGCAATCTTGTATGCTCTGGAGTAAGTAATTCAAACTGCTTTTGGCAAATCAAACCTTGTTGTAATGCAATTTTGTTGTTCTCCTTTATTGACTCCTTAATTTGCATCTCCGGATTAACAGATCTGACTTTGTAAAAATCTGTGCACTAAGGCATATTAGACATCTTCTCATTATAGTGAGTTGTATCAAAAACGACGATGCCCCCCCATCACATGGTTTAACAGTGATTTTGTTATTATGTTGGATGCATCATAACGCAAGATTCTCTTTCTTATTTAGATTAAACTTGAGCTCAGGGATATGTCTCAACATATTTTCAAATTTTCTTATCACAGCTTTCTCAAAAATCGCCAATTCCGGACCTAAACAATCCAGGTTTGTAACAAAAGATGAAGGACGTTTCAAACCTGATTTATTAAGTTCAGATTGGAGAGAAGATGTAGAAAAATACTTTTTGAGACAGATTCTTCTAAAAAAAAAATGTAGACCCCTAAAGAGCTCAAACTTATTGACATTAGTACTCAGGACACATGACAATCCTTTTGACAAAAAAGCTTCTGAACTATGATCCAAAGCAATGGTACTTAAATTGAAAATTGAAAATATGGATATTGTTTAATCCCTCCAATACTGATTGCGTCTGTTCTGCAAAAAATGTGGTGATGGATCTAGATTCAAAGATCTGCTCCCTCGATTATGTCGAAATCTTGTTCTGAAGTTGTTCCTCCTGTTCCCTAAAAAATGGGAATCGGCCTTATGATGAGTCAATTGGCTCCATCTGTTGCCAAAGGAATCAAAATGATGAGAGCTGCCCTCCCCTTCTGAATCTGATGTATCTGAAAAAGTTACTACTTTATTTGATGTCCAATCCTGTTTATCAAATGACATATGAGAGGATTGTTTATAGTAATGTTCAGACAAATAGGAGTATGTTTTTTCTAAAGTGAAATAATTAATATCTTTTTTTAGTTTATCCGTTTTCCTCTTAATTAGATACTAGTTAAATGACTCAATATCTATATTCCCTTTTTCAAGTTTCTTTTTAGCTTCATCCAATGCAAGGGATTGTTTAAATTTGTCCTCTAATTCCTCTATTTCCTTAATCAAAAGAGAAACAATCTCTCTAGCCGTCTCAATGATTAACAACATCCAGTCTCTTGAACACTGATTAGAGATCAGAGACCACTTTTCCAGGAACGGTTTTATCTCAACAAACAGACCCGGGACATTTCTTACCCTCAGCCCATTTGGAATTACACCTGCTTTCAAATATTCTAACAAAAATTGGGCGTGTGCCTCCGTTCTATGTGCTTTCTTCCTCAGGTTCAATAAGTTTATCCACTTATCATTTAGATTCTTGGAGAAAATAGAATCTGATCTTGTATTCAAATTTACACCCACAATTCTAGAGGAGTCTGCCTCAGAGAACCTAAAGGTCTTAATGCTCTCCATCGATCTTAAAATAAACCTGTTAAAATCATTACACTGATCCTTTACAAATTCTTGAATGTATCACACATAATTTTAACAATGAATCATAATATTCGCACAATATTCTATACTACCTTAGCAAAGACAGCAAAGTCGCAATCCATGCCATGCTCCTCCAGCATTCAATACTGGGAGACCTTGTGTACCAAATGTGTTGAGTCTTGGAACTTGCAGGCACAGCTCACTACAACAGGAACTGATTCTAAATGTCTTTGATTATTAAACCAGCACCTGGTGATAACACCTATGACTCAGCCAGTCAGCAAACGTTTATTGATGAAGTACAATTAAGTAATTTGTTACTAGATAATTTAGATAAGAGGTTGAAATGGAGGTTTATGAAAAATCAAATAGAGAAATGTGAGGAAGGGGCAGGACAGAAATGAGAAAATATAAAAGAAAAGGAGTAAAAGAGGATTGAAAGAAAGAATTTAGAGTTGTTGGGTAAGGTAATGAAAATTAGTGAGTAAAGAAGAGGGAGATGGACTTTGAGCATAGTTTGAAAAGTAGCAGGAATCGTAAAATATATATCATAATCAGCCACATATTTTAAAAAAACAATACATTACTACTGAGTACTGAAATTAGGAGAACTACTGCTCCAGTGAAGTCTGTAATAAATATGTGACATTATACATCATGGAATTAAAATTGAGTGGCTTCCAACTTATAGGAAAGGATCAATGCTTTCTAATAGAGGCGTTCATTAAAACCTTTACTGTTGGCCTGACAGTCCCTGTTGAACCACCCACCACATTTCAAAATACCAACATGCTAGTAGGGACTGCCTACATACTAATGTTATCAGGGTGCAATGTTATGGCGATGAGCCAAAAATGTTTGTTGTGCAATTAGAAAATCTCCTAAACAGGCTTATATTCCTGGTGGTCAAAATATTAATTGCCCTAACATGCAGGGAGTTTTCTCTCTGCACCCAAAGACTATTGGTTAATTTTCCTAACTCAGACCCACCATAACTTGGAAGGGATTTTGGGCACACTGACTTGTAGACTTACTGATTCCAGGATCATAGGTTTTAAACGATGAAGAAAGCTGTGGAATTGTAGTCTGAATGCTAGCAATTTCCCAAGCTGTAAACGATTCAGGGAAACCAATGGTTTGGAGAGGTGGAAGCCCGGTCTATTTATGACAGGACTTCTGCTCTGCCAAAAGTGACCCCATACACCTGAAGTAAACAATCTGGAGATGTGGAAAGGTCACTTTGATGGATAATGCTTACAGAGATTTTGCCTATTGTTTTTTAAGTTTGCCAGGACATTTACTACAAACATCTTTTTTGAAAGGTCCCAAGTGGCATTTGATGAACTTCACTAGCCCAGGAGGATATTGTGCAGAAGTATTATTGTTAACAATTGAGATCCCATAAACAAATAATTCATGTGAAAAAAAATATTGGTTCCAATACATTATAATATAATAAATGTGCATGAAATTTATTGTAAGCAAAATTACATCTGCATCTGTGGGTTTAAGGCATCTTTGACTGTTTTACTAAGCTGTCAGTCAGTCAGTCAACATTATTTATTTAGCTGTTGCTGTAATGTGCACATCATTTATTGAAACATACAATAAGATACAACTGTTTTTTTAAAAATACAGTACTGCTAACACCATTCATATAATAATTCATTCATTGTGTTTTATGAAATGATCATAATCGCAGCACAGCAATGTTTACCTTCATATACCATACTGTCAACAACTGTGCTTCAACTTGAATAGGTACTTATGCATTGTAAAATCTTCAGCCCTAGTTAATAAAATCTAATGTTTTCTGCACACAATATATCGGATCAGGAATTATGCCCTAGGGCAACTATAGATCTTACACAATAACTTATGCGGTAGACTGGGATAATGTATTATCACAAGAGCAGCAAGTCAGAAATAGAAACCATGATACTTGCTGAGGGAAAGCTACTAAAAAGTGCACAGTGCGTAATCTAAAATGAGTGCTGTAAAATTCATGTTTACACTTAGCTGGCCACTTTAAATTTGGTTCCAAATCTAATGTAGTTAAAATTGTAGAGTATTTAATCCCTGTATCCATGTCTTGGAAAATGCTGCGCTCAAGTTCAATCTGTGACTAAAAACAAAACAGATCTTTAACAAAGGTTTCAGAGTTGCTATCAGTAATTTCAGTGGAATAGAAAAGATTTTGAAACCCCAGGTGTAAAAATGTGTGCTTAACATATGATAACCAAGGGGTCTTGTCCATAAGATCTTATTCAATACAATCCTCAAATATCAGGTAGGAGAGTTTTGCTATAGGGGTGTACCAAATGTTTATCCAAAGAAGTAAAGGTGTGATTTTGCATACACCTTCAATGTAGCTTTATAACCTGTTGTAGCGGGCTATACCGACTATTAAAGGCCAGCTCCAGCCTTTAACAAGGAAGTGGAACTTTAATGGCCGGTATATCCCAGATACTAAGGGCTATTGAAATATTCTGCCATTAGAGGACAGAATGTTCTAAATAAATAAAACAAAGGCCTTACGGAGCTCGAGGGGATTGAAATCCTTTCGAGCTCCTGAAGTCCTTTGTTCATAGCTTTTGCTTTTGGAGCTCTGGGCTTCTACTGGCCACTAGAAGCCCAGAGCACTGAATTGTTTGTAATGGAGTGCCCAACATTTCAATGTTCTAATATAGGATAGTCCTAATTCTGAATATACAATATAACTCGCGGTACTCTGAGGGATAGACAATACTCCACATTAAAATGTATTTGCAAAAATTTGTAGTTTTGCTGAATATTTAAAGAAAGACATTTACGGCTTAATTTAAGAGGCCCTAGTACCACCTTAGCGCTACCATAGCGCCATTTTTTTAAAGTTAAGGTGGCACTAAAGTGGCTTTGAATACATGCCGTCTTTACAAAGTGGCGCAATGCATATGTATTTCCCCTTTAGGTGGGCCAAAACAAATGGCACAAGGAAATCTAAGAGATTTCATAGTGCCTTTTTTTCAGCACTTTTAACTCCTGCTCTGAACAGGCGTTAAAAGGGGGCATGCCATTGAATACAAAGGGCCTCTATGTACTCTGGAGGAGTAGCATCAAATTTTTGATGCTACTCCTGTAGAGTACATCAATAGTGTCAGGAATTCTGATGCTATTGCCTCCTATCCTGTGCCATGGTGTGCCATATTTAAAAAACGGCGCACTCATTGTGGTGGTAGGGGGGCGCTAAGGGGTGCAAGGAAATTGGCACTGCGCTGGATGCAGGACCACTTTCCTTAAATCTGCCTTTTACTTTTATAAAGTTAAATTATTTACTCTATGGGTTGATGCCTAACTTCTCTGCAATCTTAAGTGTCATGTTTAATGCAAATGAATTTAAAAATATTGTGGGGCAAAAATATATACATTTTGTTTACAGATGATTGCTATCCTTTGTGTATCACAACTAGGGCATAAAAAAAGCAGTGTGCCCTGTTCAACATCTGTTAGATACATTTTGTCAAAAGATAAAAGTAAATAATTTGTTTTCTTACAAAAGTGCACTACAAATATGTTTCTTAGAGATTAACAACATTCTAAGTGAAATTTGCTGTATTCCACATGCTTAGTACAGGCCAGAGTGAAGGCAAGGTAAATGTGCAATGTATTTTGGTGCTTTTTTGTCAATCAGCAAGGTCAAAGAGCCTGAAATGGAGTTTGGCGGATGAGTACTCTCTCACAAACGTAACGGATACCTCGTTTACTTTATTAGAATTGTATTATATTCTAAAACACTTGCAATATCCTAATGGGCTTGTAATAAGTGTTGGAATGTCCATCACATTTGCGTCAGAGCACCCATCCGCCAAATTCAAATCTGACCCATAGTTTGCTTTAATTACCATTCATCTTTGACCTGTAAAAATAATGACTTAACTTTTGCACGCCTTTTCTGTTCACCTTTATGTGGCCAATCACATTTTGTACAAAAGTAATTATAAAAGTAGGAAGACGAAGGCACCCTTACATTCACGTTTCACGTCTTTGTGCAACATGGATGTTTGACACCTGCACAAAATGCATGCTTTTTAAGCGGCAAGCCCACTTTTAATGGAGGATATCTTTTTATGACTGAAATACCTAGACTTTTAACAGACACATTACCCGCTTGTGTGGGAGGCACTGGGTCACGAAATGTGAGATGCATGTTATGACTCTGTCGTGGCCTTCCTCCAAAATAAATTGGACCTGATGACGGGTTCAGCCTCAATTTGTGGGCAGACGTGAGAGATGAAATGCTAAGGGTCAGAGGTAAAAGGTAGGGGACTTAGGGCCAGATGTATCAAAGGGTTTTACCCATTCTGTGTCAATGGGAAAATGTGTTCGTACATATGGCCCCAAGAGACATGTAACGTCGCACTGTGCGAATGTGATAATACTGTTCCAGTTACCATTATTGGTCTGAAAAATACATCATTGACATTCTAAAAACACTAACAACTGTGTTCGTATCTGTGGCTTTTCTAAGTTAGGGAAAGTAACCCGTTTTGTTCATGTAACATAGTACAAACCAGAAGTAACAGGCTATAATGACCCCAAACATCTCAATTTCAACACCATATAGAGCATGAGTGAATACTATTAATTACGTTTAATTAGGACAAATGCAACAAACATTTATATTCATCGTGTTGTGGTTGGTTTTACAAAACGAAACGAACACATTTTATGCTTCATGCACAACATGCATTCATAGTCACTAATACATTATTCTATATGTGGATCAGAATAAAATAAGCTCCGTTTCCAGCATAGATTCCTGAATGAATGTGTCTCTATAAGTGTAGAGAGATACTATTCAAACAAAACTTCAGTATTTCCCAAAAATGGACTTACCTGCAAAGATGAGAGAATGGTAGCCCTTTATTCCTGCTACATCTTTTGGCACAGTGTTCTGTGCCATTCAAACGTTTTGTTTTTATTTCCATTTCCTTGTTTGCCCGTATTAATGTACTTTCCGGTGTCTTTTTGTAGTCATGGAGAGCATTTCTTCTTTTTCTCTTACTCTCTGTTGGAAAAAATACGGCAAAAAAGATATTTCAGGAAAAAACGATACATTGAACCTTTCATGTGCCCAGAATAAAGTTTCATTTTATTTTTAAACCAAAGACGGATTCTAAAAAAGCTGAGTGAATGTCAGGGTTTTTATCTGCTGCAAAAATACACCTATTTCTGGATTACTTTTCAACTACAAAATCCTTTCAGCATTCAGTTCGATACAGAGAAATATACAGAGAATCGTGCAAAGAAACAGTGACCTACTAACTGCAAAGACGCATGAGTCACTGCAGAGATGTCTACAAATGCTCCTCTGACTCGTGCAGTGGAGTTTCCTTTCTTATCATTTTGGTAACATTGTAGCGTTGACAAGACACGAACAATAGGTCAGCGTAAGTCTGATTATGAAATATTTTCCATTGTGTACAGCATCCTGGATATTTTTATATCCTGCAGCAAACATAATGTGGCGGTATCACATGACATTTCAGTGTTGGTAGCAGCCCTAGCCTTTCCCTCATTGTTCATTTGCTTGCCATACACTCTAGGACGGAATGCAGTATAGCAAGGATTGTTCAACATCTGCATGTCGTGCACTATAGAAGCGAAACCACGATAGCAAGGCTTGTAAAACATTCACTTGACATATACTATAGAAGGGAAACCAATATAGCAAGGCTTGTATATATCCTTTGTGCACTAGCTGCGCCTGAATCATGCACTTGTTATCCCTGTTTTGCGAATTGGTTACTTCCTCAGTATTTTAACAACAGAAACAGTTTGCATCTGCAACAATGCACTCTCTATAATTTATTTACAGACTACAAAGGTTAAATCGGGGTGATATTGATGCAGGTGCACTTGGGACGGGAACCAGGGGCATTTCTGTATGGCGTTATCGGAGAAAAAACATGTACAATGGTTCTCAAGCCCCACTAAAAACACAGTCCCCCACCCCAGTTAGAGTGAAGGAACCACCAGTGGAGCCCTCCAGAGTGGTCAGTTTAAGGCGGTTACCCATCCACCACATGACCCCGCTGTCAGTGTATTGGAGTGTCCACCCTAATTAGAGCAGTTGTCCTAGTACATATATACCTTTCAGCTTCTCTCGTGTGAGTCATGGCGGACAGTGGCACTGACAATTAACGATGGTGCTGGAGCAGTCAGAAAAATTCCTTCCTGGAGGAGCCATTGTTTTTTGTTTTCTTCTTTCAGCTGCAAACCTCCATTTTCAGGGGGCGGGCATATTAACGTTTATTAAAAGCGCACTCCCCGCACTTTCTACACATTTCAAAATATATGAAAGTAAAACCACAGTTCTCCTTTCTTTAAACTTTCTGTCTATCTGTTGACCCTCATCACCTCTGGTTAGTACATATAGTCTGTGGTCTTTGCATCTCCCCAGATGAAAAATATAAACTGTTAACCATTCTTGTGTTGTTAACAAAAACTACAGTAATGTGTAAGTCACAATAAAACAAACTCTTTTTTTAAGAAGGTTTAAATTACTTTTGACTAGAGTATCGAATGAAACTTTAATGTTTTGTTTGTGATTGATACCTATGTCGTTTTTCATATGTTAAGGTACCTTCCTGGTAGGGAGCTTGCATTTCTCACCCTGGGCTTAAGCAGGATGAGCAACACAACATTAATTACCCTGCTGCTGGATCCACTGTCTTCACTGCACCAGGACAGAGGTGCTCGTTCCAGCATGGAGACCCTCTCTTTTTGCTCTGTAAGGGTAGGTAAAGCTTAACAAGCATGAGAAGGTTGCTCCAAAGCAAAGGCATCTGCTGTCTTGTAATTCTGGTGAATAGGTTTTGCATTCTAGGTGCCTGAAATGAAGTAACACAACGTTTCATAAGTTCATATCGCAGTAAATATAGTGTAGGTCAAGGTAAGCTTTTAGGTTTTTCTAAAATATTTACAATTGATGTGGGTACTGCCACATTGTGGCTACTTTTCAGGCATAAAGTCAGTGGAATTGAAGATTGCTCCTTGGTTCATTTCCAACATCAATAGTAAGGCAAGCATCCATCAAAGTGTACCCTACTGCCAATCGAAATGGTGTGGGATCTATTGTAGCTCAAATATTTCTGAAATGTCTGCCTTGAGCATGGACGGATTAACGTTTCTCTTAAAAAGGCAAAAGCTTTCTGTGCTCTCATATAAGTTTTCCAGTCATTTCAAAACCATGTTTCTATGCTTATTTGTGTTTCCTCCAATTTGTTTTGATTTCAGTTTGCTGGTTGACCTGGCAGTATTGATTCTGGGATCTTGAACTGACATAACTGGAGACAAAAATTGGCAACTATATAGGGTCTAATCCCCATTTGATTAGGTGAAGAGAATGATGAAATTGATGATCTCCTTCGCTAAGAGTAAATGAAGTAAGTGCAGGGAAAGGGAAGAAGTGATGTGCTCCTAGGTATTTTAGAAAATATATAGTTTTATTGAATGAGTCTGGATACATTGACATTTTCTTAGGTCCTTCTATCTGCCACATTCTTATGCAAGAAGGAATAGTTTTGAGTTCTCATCTGGGAACTGTAAAGCAAGACCGATCTTTCATGGAACTGTGGGTTGTTGTTTTTTTTTCCCAGTACCCTATTTGAAAGGAAAATGTAAGAGCATCATTCAACAAAATGTTCAATATCTTTACCTTACTAGGTGCTGTCAGGGATTCACTCTGTGCACAGCACGTGTTAACAAATCAAGGGGGTTATTCCAACTTTGGCGGAAGTGGTAATCCATCCCAAAAGTGACGGTAAAGTGACGGATATACCACCAGCCGTATTACGAGTCCATTATATCCTATGGAACTCGTAATACGGCTGGTGGTAAATCCGTCACATTTGGGACGGATTACCACCTCCTCCAAAGTTGGAATAACCCCCTAAGTGTCTACTAATATGAATGTTTTCATGTAAGCCCTCATTAAATGTATATGTATATGAATGTAGAGGTACATAGGAAATGTGTGAAGAATCATAGTCTTGCTCTACTAGTGATTCCGTGCCAGACCCTGGCAAAATATTATATTAAATTCAACAAAGTGGCAGAAGCAGAATGTTACAGTAGAGGTAAAACAAGTAGAACATAGGGATTACATTTCATATTATAAGTAGGCATGGCAATTGGTGCAGCTGAAATGAGGGATAGTTGTGTGAGATTCCAAAGATTCATAATTGCATACATTATAGTATTAATTTTACCTCCCTTTCTAAAGATAATTGGTACACATCTGATGCATGTTTTTCATTTTAAATAGTTGTTTCTAGATTTTGCTTGGAGTGTGCATGCACTGTCATAGAAAGCTATTGTGAATTTAATAAAAGCTTAGATAAAAGGGCTTAACGCCCACCCGTTACATACCAATACTTACTATTGGCTGGCTTCCACATCACTATCGTTTTCTTGCTTTTTACTGCTCTCCTCTAATGTTTGGATACAATATCCAGTTCAAACTATCAGAGCACATAAATATCAGAAAAAAAAACTGTTGCAATACAAAAATACAATGGTATGGAATATCGTTGTGAAGAATATTTGTTTTTGTTAAGTGATATTGTTTTTGATAATATCATTTTTTGAATATGGTTTTTAGTAATACAGTGGTAAAAATATATTTTTATTTTACATTATTTTAATGTGTTTTAGTTAATAAACTAGTTTAGGTGTTAGTATTGGTGGTATTATTGTTATTAGATTTTTAATTTTAAGTGATTACATTTTTTTCAGAATGTTATTAGTGATTTACTGTGTCGTAGTGGGGTGTTGAGAGAATTGGTGGGAATTTATTTAAATTAGAAATATGTGCCAGTGTCATCCACGCTGAGCTAGACTTTGTCACTTTCTGGCTCAGCATGAATGGCACTGTGCTAATCCTGTGCTTAACAACTCTGCTAGAAACAGACATTTGAGGTGAGCAGATTCTGAGTGTCAGTGGTGTTGTAGGGTGCTCCATATAAAGGAGTTGCTCTTTGCCTAAACTTGGAACCTACCTAGAGTTCTCTGCTTTCTTCTTTGCATAATTAATATGACACTCTAAGCATAACAGGTATTGTCTTGACTTATACTTGGTGCACCCTTGTATCATGGATGGTATTCTACCAATCCAAAGCTGTAATAATGTGTCTGGAGTGGTAAAAGGCGTTTGTCATTTTTCAGCTTTGGCTTGGATGGCACTAGCTAATCCTATGCTTACAAACATTGCTGTAAACACAGCAAATGCTTTTGGACCTAATTTAGACCTCTGTGGATGGGATACTCCGTCACAAAGGTGACAGATATCCCCATCAGCCGAAGTCTAAATCCCATTTTATCCTATAGGATTTAGATGTCGGTGGAAGAGATATTCGTCACTGCTGTGACCGAGTAACCAGTCCGCCGAGTTTTAAATCAGCTCCTGTGTCACTATCTATCTCAACGTGGATGGCAGAGCGCTAATCATGTGCTTAAAATCTCTGCTAGAAAAACAAGCATTTGAGGTGAGCAGATTCAGAATGGCCCTTGAGTTGTAATGTACTCAGCTATGCAACTTGTCTAAAACCATTAACAAAGCCAGTGATCTCACATAGGTGGAACCTATTGGCTTTGCCCATTCTTGATCTTTTAGATACTCAAGATTACATCCCTAAATATTAAAGCAAGATACTGCAAATACCCCTGTCATGTTTTTCTTGACTTTAAAAAGACAATTGGCATTCACATATTTGCTGTAACAAATTCAATGTTTGGAAGTTAAATACATACAAATTATGATGGGGGTAATTTAGATATTGTGGAAATGGGATGTCCACAATAAAATTACAGATGGCCCACTCTATCAACCCCCCATTTCTCTTGATTCATTTAAGTTTGTCTAATTCAGGATTTAGGTAACTGCAGAGTTCCTGACAACAGAGTCTCAATAGGCTCCTTCATTTAGAACCTTAGCTTATGATGCTTGTGCTTCATGGTTGCTGGAGTCAGAGTGCCAGTAGATCTGCATCATTTAAAAAGGTCCTTCTGATGCTGCTTCTTCCAGGTATGCAGGTGATTTTCTATAAACCAAGAAGAATCAGGGATCCTACTGTCTCAGGCATTCTGTTGACAGTCTACAGGACCTTGAATTTGCCCTTACGTCCAAATAATAATTTGGATTTACTGACTAAAAACATGAGTAGGTGAATATGACAGTGAAATAATTGATGCAGAGTGGGTAAAATCAAATACAAAAGTCATTTACTTTTACAAAAAAATGTAAGTGTGATCTAGATGCCCTAAAACCACAATCTGCGTACATGGAGACCTCAAGCCTCTAATCTTCGTCTGGTCCTATCATCTCAAGAACCCCCCTTTTACCTCAAATCATTTAAGGAGCTTAGGGTTCCTTTTTCTAAATCAATTTTAAATTTCTTCATCAATGCAGTAGCACAGAGTGCAAACTTGCAGCTCTCTCACCTTAACAAGTCATCCATCTCCTTCTAGTGACCATATTGTTGAAGAGTGAGAGTTTTAGGCTATCATTCAAACGATTGCATCCCAGAATAGGGCAAACAAGTAAAATAGCTTGGAAAAGTTTCTTCAACCTTTCTTGATTGAAATGCAATACCCCTGGGGTAAAGTTTATTTTCCTCTGTGAAATGCTTTGAAGTAAACAAAAAGTAACATGGAACATTTTGTACAGCTCCACAATAGAAAGAATTATAGATGGATAACAGTGAATTATGTGGTTGTTCTTCACAAAGTGATTCTGAATGACATCATATAGACAGCTAGAGTGAAGCTATATCTAATTGTATGTTATATATGGCCCCCAAACTCATCTGGCCCTGCTTTTAACTGCTATGTAGGGGCAGGGGAGTAGTTGGGGAGCCGTGCATAACATGGCCTCTTCTCCCTGACCCAAATGTGAAAATAAATCTTACCTCCCATTCTTAGCGAGCCCTCACCATCTTCCCTGCTTTTCATCCCTCTCTTGCAGCTGTTAGTCCTGCTTTCACTCAAAGCACCCAAGCAGAGTCCTGTTGAAAGGCTCTCAGAAACCCTTGTCAGCTTGGCTTTGAAGGCCTTTATGAATAAAGGAATTAATTACATGAAATTTATGAAGTGCAAATAGCTGCCCTCAAGCAGAGTGTCCTGACACTAAGCCATCATGACAATCACCAATCCTCTAAAGGTCCCCTAAATGGACAATTCTTAAAGCCATTTGTACAGATTGATTCCAGCATTCCAAAATCTAGGGACTCTTGTGGGGAAGCATCTTCTGCCTAATCTCACGTTGTGGACCCTTTAAATAGATAAAGGTGTTGGTTAGCAGATGTAAGTGCCTGAGATGGAGTGTAAACGTTCACTCTGTTCTGGAGATAGATGCAATCTTTTTCTTTTTCAAGAGGTTCAAAGGTCATCACTAAGGCTTCAATTAAATCAATAGTCTAACCAGTAGCCAGTGTAAAGCCATCTGGCATTCTGAAAGGATTGCCTTTTAGGAATGCTCAAAATAAGTTGTGCATCTGCATTTTTCACCACTTGGAGTCAGTTATTACTCTGGAGCTCCCTAAATAGAGCACATTATAATTTGACTGCCATTAGGGTATGGATAATGTCTTTATGTGTAACCACTGGCAAGAACTTGATTGTCTTTTTAAGAGTTTCAACAAAGCAAAGTCAGTTCTCATTAAGGACCATCTGAGACTTAAGGGATAAGTCCTTATAGATTTTTAGACTTAGATTTTTCACCACCTTTGCCATGATGGGAAGATTCCCTATGCCTGACTGGACAGAGACCTTTTACATCCAAGGGAGAAGAATCCCCAAAGGCTAGAGGAATCCCCACAGGCCAGAATTTCTAACTTATACTTATTCAGTTTGAGCCAGTTTTAATGTATTTAGTCAGCTACTGCCAAGAGGCAGCCCTGTAAATGAGCTGCCATAGAATCATCATATTATTGAAACACCTGCATCAATTGTGTATCATTGCAATGATGTGTATGGTGCAGTAACAGTGGGAAACTAGTTTACACCATCGCCGAACTTCCGATGGGGAGGTTGCTGCCATACAAGCTTCCTCCCCGCTGGCCCCTTAAAGAGTTTCCCACTAGGTCAGCGGGTGGAAACCTGAGTTTCCTCCTGCTTGCCTAGCATGCAACAGCCTACAGCATTGTCTCTTGCTCGTAATCGAGTCAGCAGCAATGTGGTTCCCTGTTGTAATGTGGGAGTCAGACCACCGTATTGGTGGCGGTCCGACCACCATCGGCGACTCTGGTGGTCTAGTGACTAACAGACTCGTAATGAGGACTTTAGACTTGTGTGTAAAAGATAGTGGCTATCTGTAAAAGCCATACAAACAACTAAACATCTAAGGAAAGTAGGGCATGTGTTCTAGGAGCATATATTTGGAGCACATATTGCTTGAAATTGGATTGGAAGGGCCAGAAACACCTAATTAGAATGAATCATGGTTCAACTACAAGCAACATACGAAAATCACAGATTCCATACCAAAATCACTTGAGAGAGCAAATTAGCTAAGCTCATATTCATCCAAAAATGACATTTGATCTCATTTCATAAGGTATATTTATCCTAACCAGATGCTGCAACATTTTAAATACATGTTAGTTACTTGATTCTTCAGTGCTTAAACTGTGCATGTCTAGCATGCATACTTTGAGCAGTTCTGAGCCTGATGATTTAAATGCCTGTTTCGCGCAAGAAAGCATGACACACAACATTCTGGAGAGGCCCTTGGTGAACTGAACAGGAGTGGTGGGGAACTGCTTGCCAGAACGTGGATATGATTTGCAAGACTGCACCATATGCTGCGATCTGCCTTGTTCTTGTACTCACAAGCACAAGGTCAGCCCGCATAGATATTTTCTCAAACTGCAGCAACACAGTTGTGAGTTCGTTTTTTTTGTGTTAATTTGAGGGATAGAGCTTCATTATGCTGGGCAGGGGTGAGTGGTTCCCAACAACTGGCAGGTTTTCGTTATTTAAACAACCCAGAGGTATTTTGAGTTTCTGATAATTAAGTAATGGTTCTTAATAGTGTATATCAACTCTTTAACACAGTTTGCTGTCACTGGACATTTTCAGAACGTACTACCTCCCTGGCAAGGGGGTGTCCACTCCCACTTGACTTCCTTGCTTTCATCTGAGTCCTTGCATCTGCGACTGGAGTTAGATGGAGGCCACTAACCAACCTTTCTGTACCAGTTTGAGGACTACCTTACAAAGAATGCAATGACTTTCACCAGAAACATGGTTCTGAATTTGCATTCCTTTTTATGTCACAAGGCAGAAGACTTTCCTCTGTGTCTTACTCTGTTTTAGACTCCCTACCTTAAGAGGGCCTAACTGCTTTTCATACTTGTAAGGGACTCTGTTTCTTTGATGTGTAAATTAGGCCAGATGCTTATTATAACCAATTAGTGAGAAGTGCAATGAAACAAGGCAAGTCAAATAAGAGAGAAAAGAGGTGACCTTGAAATTGAGAAATGCTTGGCATCTGCTGAACTTAAGGGAAGGAAGACTATACGTTGGAATGGAAAGAAAAAATGGGAGAAACAAATGAAAGGAAAATGAATGAAAAGAAACAGGTAGAGAGTAACATCAGTTCATTAAATCAGGGCAGAGTCTGTGCCAGGATTCTGTAATTAATCATTATATTTGAGCAGGCAATCTTCTTAGGCAAGCAATCATGTGACATTATCACCCTTCCTGCAAAGAGGTATTTCTTGAGTCCTTTTAAGATCTGTAATGACTTTGAATTCCTAGTTGGGCCTACTCAGCCTTTTCTTAACAGGCCAATAGGTTGACTAACATTAAAGTGAGTAATAATAATGCCTCTCATTTACGACCATTGAGCAATGCAAAATTGTGGTATAAGCAGCGATGTAAAAAGTAAGGTATTATTACAATTATCACCATGCTTGCTAAGTTTGTCACATTTGTTCATACCTAAAAGGGCTTGCCAGTTTGGTAACTCTGATACATCCACTGCAAGAACTTGCATTTGACCACTGGCTAACAGACTTAAATCTCAGAGTGTACCAAACCATTTATTCTACCCTTGTCTGTAAAAAGAGTTCCACTCAGATGAATAACAATACATATTTGCCAGCATTGCCAACACACTGCACCCGGGGGCAGTGATCAAGCTCTTTACAATAAAAATGTTATTCTATTAAGTATTTTTATCTCTTTCATGGTGTTTTTTTCCGACTGCCTTTCTAAGATACCAGAAGATTCATCTATATAACAGTGGACATTCGTTTATATGTCTGTCCCATCACTTCAAAGTTGTGAAATTGTGTAGAACTGCCTCTGCTATGCCCACACCCTTGAAGTGGTGATAAAAGTTCCAATTTTCACACCTGCAATAATGCTCTGTAAAAGACAAGAATCCGGAAATCATGTCAATTAGTTCTGCACAGCACTCCAAAGTCAATAACATGACTTATGCCACATTTGTAGTGTGTCTGACATGGCAGATCCCATTAAAAAACAGAAGTCATGTGGCTCAAGCCATATGGTTATAGGCTATATTACAAGCATTGAGCAGCCAATCGAAGTGCAACTGTGACATATGGCCTGTCAGGCAGTGGGATACTTGTGGAGGCACTCGATCCAGAAGGCAGCCACAGTGCAACATGGTGGCAAAGTGAATTTATATATAAGGTTGGGGTGTGTGCTTGTGTATGTGAGTGAGTACCTGCATGTGTGCTTGCACATTTGTGCATGCATGAGGAAGAAGGTGTAATTTGTCCACTCCTTCACATCCTGATGATGTCTATTGATGTTATAATGTTGACTCTGATGCCTTTGGCGGTTATACCTGGGAGATTGTGGGAATTCATAGCATGATGATTACTACCTATTTTACTATCCCGATCTTGGCATACTGGTGCCCTTTCTGTGGGCACACATGGCATGATGGCACCAGTTTCTAGTCTAAAGCTGGCCCTGGAAAAGTGAAGGTAATTTAGCCAAATTGTGGGCATGTACAGCATGACCGTCGCATAACACAGCTCCTGATAAATTATGGCCACACTTTGCATGAGACAGTGGTAAATTGACCAGCTAGGTATAATCTATCCATTTGTACTTACACATGCTAAATGAACATCACACTAAACACCCATTTACTGAAAATGAAAAACCTGTATTTTGCGGATGAAAATTAAAAAATGTTTATGTTCCTATACATTTTTGTTGAGTGGAAATGATTTTATTTTTCTTTAAATTTAAACCTGCATTTGATAGTAAAATTTGTGCATTTTCATGAATTGGAAATCTGATCTGATTAATGCATTTCTAAATATATATTTTGATAACATTTTATTAAGTCTTCAAAGGTGACATGCTTTTTGGGAATAAAAATAGTGGTGTAGATTTATGGAGCTCATTGAAGGGTTTAAAAGAATGGACAATTTGTAAACTGCCCAAACTTTGTTATTGATAGTGACTGATCAGGTACTCTCACATACATTGCAACCCATAATGAGGAGCTGGTACTGGTTTGTATCAATTCCAAACGTTTTTGTCTATCAGGGACAGACATCTATAGAATAGGTGTTAAACTATTCTGAGTGTACACTGATGTCTTGGGCTAAAATTGTTTCCAAACGTATTTTACTCTTGGATTCTTTTAGTTACTACCTCCTGAACTATATCATTATTTTTTAACTCTATCCAGATTTCACAAATGTTACTGACTGATTATACTTCTCAATGAATAATTGACCTAATGTTTTTAAACAATCCTTAGATGAAAGGGGAAATCATCAATTCACCTGTAAAACTACATTTAAATTGTATGCCTTTTTACCTAATGTGACTGATTCCTTTGTGATTTCCTATATGCTACAACTAATACGGCAAAATTCCATTGCAGAATCACCTTCAAACCGACTCCAAAGTTGTCTAGAAATCTAATCATGGCTTAACCTATTGCACTGGCCAAATGTTGTATGTGCACAATGTAGGACCTCGATGTCCTCACCTACTCCTTAGGGATCTGAAATGATGTGTTATGTGTCACCTAATCATGAATCGTCAAAGAGGGTATCCAGGCATTTCTAGACAGATTGTGACACAAGACAACGGAGGGCTTACATAAAAATCCATGTCTTCAGCTACTTGCAGAAATCAAGAAGAGAGAGGAGGCTCTGATGTGTTGTGGGAGGTAGTTCCAGGCTTTAGGAGCCAGGTATGAGAAGGTGTGACCTTCCCCTGTTCTCTTTTTTATGCATGGGGTGTGTCCTAGTGAACCTCCAGCAAAGCGGAGGTGTCAGAAAGGTTGGTGGAATTAATGTGGCTGTTTAGGGAGACAAGGCCTGTGCTGTGGAGTGCTTCATAGGTGTGGGTGGGAATTTTGAAGTGTGCGCGCTTGTGTATTGGGAGCCAATGGAGTTCCCTAAGTTGTGGTGTGATGTGGCCTCGATGTACAAGGCTGAAGATAAGGCTGTCTGCTGCATTCAACCATTCCTCTATGAATATCTTTGACTCTGTTCAGTTTTGACTAATATGTTGAGTTTTTGGCTAACATGATCAGTTTTGAATAGCAGGTTTTAAAATAAGCCATTTGTCACCCACTTTCCATCTCAAAATAAATCCAATTGCATGCTTCAAAATATCAATGTTAGTCCAGCATTTTTAAAAGCAACTACACTGAAACCAAAACCTCTGTGTAAGAACATTTCCTTAGAATTGCTGGGATCCATGCCCCTCAAAATATATACTCCTGGCTTTGGCCCTGAGTTGTGTGACAGTGAAACCTATAAAACAATGAAAAACTAGATTGGCTTAAGGATTAGTGAAACAAGACAGATTACAATCTAAATAATGTAATTCTCAAGGCGATATCAATGTAGAAAGTTTAAAATAAACACAATGTGAAAGTGGATACCCGAATAATGAACCAGAAAACTGGACGATGTCAGATACAGTGTAGGTGAAAATTGCATTAATATCGTTATACTGGTATGATAGATACTATTTAGTGACTGGATATCTAATGCACTGAAAACATTTCGACAAGCATTACTTATAAGACAGCCGGTTCACCAGGAATCTGTATAGGTTTACAAATATAATACAGATGGTCAAATTTGGAAAAAAATAGCAGAAATGTAAGTATTAGCCTCAAATGTGCCCAATTAATAGAAAACATTTGCATTTTGTGGGTTTAAAAGGAGTGAGAGCAAACATTGCCATATTGCCGAGTGGTTATGTCGGAGCCATACACATACCTTGGTGCTAATGCTTTAAGTACTACTTCCTTCCACTTGGGATAAATTTAGCCTTTCTATCCGTCCAATGCTATGATAGAGTTGGGTACATACAGAAGGCCGACGTGACTGCTGTTGGTGTGCAATGCACTTATTACATTCTAAGATACTTCAGTTTCTTTAGTTCTGTGGGCAGAGGATGTGTACTACTTCATCTTTCAGGAATGTGCAGTCATCTTCCCTAACTAGATGTTTCTTCTAAAATATTCTGTGAAAATGCAAATGTGCATGCAATCCCACACAAGTGACATACACTTGTAGATAAACAACCAATGATACCGTTGTGAAGCTTACATTTACATGCACTTGGCAAATCAATAGTTTTCCTCATTAGCATGGGACCCATTCGTTTTGTTTCTTATCTAGAGTACAGGGATGTAGGGGAAACTTAATTCAGTTTAATTCAACATTTTGTTCCACAACACATACAGATCACTTAAATTACTGAGAGTTGCAATGCCCTGGATAATTTGTATCCACACTACCCTCCTTTCCACCATTGCCCTCGCTATTGTTTACGAGATGTTTCATTGTTCTGTATTATTTATCTTTCTGTCTTTATAAAAATGGTTTCCTCAAAGAGGTCCTTGGATTAGGTAAACCAACCATAACATCCAGTGCTTAATTTGTAACAAAATAAGTGCCAAGGCCCTCGTCAGGAGGCTTCTGCAGCATGCACCACTCATTCCCCTGCCAGGGCTGCCAGTTGTCACTAAATTACTAAATAACCATCACACTCCTAGAAGTGTGACAGTTCAGACTTTTCCATGCCCCGAAAGTTTAGACTTTTCCATGCCCCCAAAGCTATTAGAATGGCTTAGGATAAAGATATTACCAATCGTTCATGTATTTTACATTGATAAACAACTGTGGTTGTGCTCATCTCTAAATTAGAAAAACAGCACCACCATAAGGCAGGCTGTCATAAGTGCGGGTATAGACAATTAAATGCTGATGCTAAGCACTGGAAATCACTGGCTCAAATTAAGCACTGATAACATCCCATTCTTCTATTTCTTGATGTTTTGCCCTGTATCTTGGTATCCATTTCTTGCCAATGGCACACACCACCTTTGCATCTATACCTCGTGAATATTTGGAGGAAGGTTTCTAAATAGATGGATATCTACAAAGCAGGTCATAGTGCATTAAAGGGTTTTTATAGAAATATTGGGGGAACATATCAGACTTTGTTGCACACTGGAAGCTTTCGTAGTCATTAAGCAGCTTGCAGGTTAATTATGGTGGTTTGGCTGGTACTTTAAAGTTAATAATCAGGCCAAAAGCTTACTAAATACCAAAGGAAAATATTAGCAGGAAGGGTATATGGCAATTTCCAAATGTTGTGACCTGATCTGTTATGTGCTCTTCGGTATTTGTCAAGAAATCACTATAACATGTTAAAGATCAATGGAATCACACAACTACTGTTGAATATGCATCATATTACAATGAAATGGTCATGTCTCATGTTGACTGCATTTTTACAAAAGTATCGGGTGTAAGCTTTCTAAGCCTTCATGGTCACAACCAGCTTTTAGACTCATTCATTTCACCAAAAAGATAATGTCAGCATGGGCCATGCTTCTTACACAATGCTTTGTTGCAAATCAAAATGTTGATGAGAAATCTAAAACTGATATGTAAGAATGGCTGTATATATGACTACAGGAGATAATTATAAATCATGACAGTAAGTAGAAAAGATATATATGGGATAAGGTGCCTCCTGCCATACATTATAAGAATATTGCAAGTCACTAAGGAATTCCAAGACAATATAAAGTTACTTTATAAGGTAATGGAAATAGGAGAGAATTTCTAGAGCAAAATGTAACTCCTCAAAAATCTGTTAGGTATGTGTTGTAAAAATATGTTAGAATCAGTTTTACAGCAGTTGAATGACTAGGAACACGCAGACAAATTTGAACTTTTCCATAATTATCTAAAGAATGCAAAAAATGAATATATTTCAATAAATATTTTTTTTCTGTTTGTCACTGTACAGCTTGAAAAAAACAGTAGACAGTAAACCAAGGTTTCGTCAAACTTACTCAAACAGCTGCCTTAATGTGCACTATCTATATTGTCATCATTAGGGTCGAGCGCAAAGCGCTCTTTCCCTGGTGTAATCCCTCTGTGGTCTTTTAACCACATCCATCAGTTTGGTTGGATCGTGGGCTTGCCTTTCAAAATTTGCTTGATTTAATTAGTGAAAACCATGCATATGTCATGGCTTTTCTGGTGTTTAGCCCGCCTCCAGCGCACCGGCCAACTACTGACAATATACAAGGCTCCATGTTTTCGGTATGGTTTCTGGACTACTTTTTCTCTTTTATCACTAGGCAACGTGATCTCGCTGGGCAGTAGTGGTGCACTTTGTATGATATCAACCCTCTCACATGGATATTTGCACTTTTGCTGGTTACATGGATAATTGCACTTTTGCCAATACGTTTCACTGTGAGCGAACTTCTGTTTCCTTTTGTGTGTCTGCTTTGTCCTCATGGCGGCCGTCGGCTCGCTTATGTGAAACTCTTTTACTTTTCAGTTTCAGTTTATGTGGCAAGAAAAGTCTGGTTAGTTATGTGAAATTGTTTTACATCCCGTTAGGAGTTTACAACGCTATTAGCTTTAGCTCGAGTAAACGCAAGACCCATTGCATTGCAAATGCTTGTTTTAGATGTTGCCATGCTGTGCTGCAGAGCAAAACTTACTGGAAATAGCCACTGAACAAGATGATGGAATAAATCAACCTGTAAGCAAAATATACCCCTTATGCCTCCTGCACCACCAAAAAACAAGTTTATTATCAACAAATCCTCCACTACTATCAATATTTCTACAGCCGTCAGTCACTCGTCCATTAGTCTGCAATGTGTAGCCGATAGGTCCGTCAAAAAGAGAAATACCTTTGGAACGCACAAGAGTGCATACATTCTATTACTGACAGTAAACAAAATAATGCAGTTTTTCAGGGATCTTGTTGAAAAGCATATGCTAGGTTATCGCTTAGGTGTAAGCAGTAAACTATCCTATTTAAATGTTTATTTTAATAGATAATGAGGTCAAATAATGCAGGCATTAAAAATGGGCAGAGAACGGTATGTAGAGTGTCAACAGATATAATTTATTTATCGAAAGTGATATCCTAAACACATGCAGTAAATCACCTTCAGAAATCGAGACCAGAACTGACAGTAATGATGCAAAACGCGAAAAGCACCCTGATAAAACTGATGCCAGCTGGTGAGCTCAGCTCAGAGGTAGAAAGACACGCTGTGCAATGTGGCAGCTGAAAGTATTTTAAGATTTTTCAAGAGGCCAAGTGTCCCGGCACAATACAGTAGGCGTGTTGAAAGGCAAAATTGGAAACATGGTATCAGTCACTTGCTTTAACTTAATTTTCACGGAGAAGAGTGGTTTCCCGGAGTTAATATATTTAAATGACTTCCCCTATCTCTTTTGTTCTGTGTGTATTATTAGGGCATGTCCTGAGGTAAAGTTGTCCAAATAACCGTAGCGTAATTTGATTCTGTTGAAATAAATATAACTGATCATAAGCTAACCTGCAGTGCCCCTTACGTTTCCTACCAGTTAACACGATTTTACTACTTTTCTTACATAAGAATATGTCGAACCTTATTTCCGTACATTATGGCCCTCTATGCTTTGATCTTCCTGCACATCCTAGTGCAGGGCTAAGCCACAATGTACCTGAAAGCAGAGCCAAGGAACCGAAGGACTCGCTGGAAGCAGCAGCAGGCTACACTTGACTTTCTCCTTGGGACCCGTGGCACTGATCTACGACTCCTGTTCTCAGAGGTTGCAAAGCCAGTGCAAGGAACAGAATCAAACAGAGCTCTCTGAAATTCGTTTACTTTCTGTGGCCTTCTGAAAACAGGGACATGTGTATGTTTGATAAAATAACAGTGGGGCAGCACAAACTGAAAGGGTATACTGCTATCCTTTAACTGCACAGGAAGGGAGACGGAAGAACAGCAGAAACCAGGGAGAGACGACCAGAGGAAGCAGAAAGAACATGAGAGGAGGGGACACTTCAGAGTGTGTGTGTGTGAGAGAGAGAGTGTTGGACTAATAAAGAGTCCAGACAGAGGGAGCGATGTAAGACAGATATAAGTAAGAATGAAATATTGGGGGAGACGTGAGGGAAAAGGGATAAAGTGGCAGGTTATTAAGAGAGGGAGCTGATAGGGGGCAGGTCTGACATAAACAGCCTAGAGAGTTTTGACGAGTAAAAGAAATGAGAGTTGGGTGAAGATGGTATTGGAGAGAGTTAAGGAAAGGGGTGACAGGTGAGTGAGATACGGGCTAAAGTGCGTTACAGATGGCAAGGAGACAGACTGGGCTGAATGAGAGATGACAAGACAGGTTGGTGGGATACACCTCAGAATGAGGGGGGCTGGAGAGAGAAAGAGACCAACGATAACAAGACAGACTAGAAAGACAACTGAGTATTGGGGAGCTTAGACAGGTGTGAAAAAGATACAGTTTATAAAGGGGGGGCTAAGAAATGGAGACAGTTGAAAGAGAGGAGATAAAGAGATAGACATGTGACATGAAGAGACAGCTGAGGAATTGATCAGCACGGAGGACAGATGCGAGATAGAGAGGTGAGAGAACTTGGGGTCAGGTAATGAGGTGGAGGTGGGCAACAGGTGAGCGAGAGAGGAAAGAAACAGCTGCCGTATATAGGTGAGAGAGCATGGATGAAAAGTCAGAGTGAGTTAGGAACAAGGCAGAAATATGTGAGAGAGACAGCTGAGGGAAAGAGATAATAAAAAGCAGGACAGATGAGCAACATTTAACTAAGAGTGGAGACACTTAAAAGAGAGGGGCGATAATGTTATAGAAAATGGAGAGAAGAAAGATGAAGGGGGAGATTGGAGAGGATATAAAATGGCAGCACAGAGGAAGAGAGGACCAGAGAGACAGGCGAAATGAAATTGTTAGCAAGCAGAATGACACAATAGAACAAGTGACATATGACAGTAGTGCAGTGCATAGAAATATGCAAGGCAAAAAGTTGAAGTGGAGCGTTGAAAGCAAGGAAAACAGTTAGGTTTTCTGGGGAACATATATTCATGATGGGGCACAGTACGAATGTTATAGTTTCCTCAAGCATTATGACACACAAGAGAGCAATGTTGACGAATGCCAAAATTAATGCATTGGTATTGTCATAAGTCCACCTTTTGAATATGATGGTTATAACAGTGTTGGTGATATCTATGCCCCTGGCATATTGTGGCTCCATCCTACATGAAATGGATGTGGTACCTAACCTAGATAGTTAGCTTCTTTTGCAACAGATGTATCAGGTATAAATTTAGCACTCGGTTAATTTCAGAGTAAACGGTCAAGTTGCACCAGCCGCTAAAATGATATCTGGGCAAAGGTCATATCATGTCAATTCCTTTGATGTCATCTGTGGTCAAACAGTGTCCCACGCTACTTGGTGAATCGACTTCCAATCAAAGAATACCCTAGATAGTATTCCACCATTGCCTGCTTGTATTTTGTCTCTGTCTTGTCTCCACCCCCACAAATAGGGGGGCATTGTTGCTGTTGATGTATTAAAAGAAATAATAATCACATGTCTATCTATACCTACCCACACTTTAGAGTTTTTCAATTTTAGTTCTTTTAGAATACAGGTTGTGGTGTGCATATCTTCAAAGACAACTTGCTGTTTCTGTCTAACAGTTGACAAAAATGCCATAACCTTAATGCTTTGCACCATTTGAGATATTATACGATATTAAAATACACCACCCCACTAGCAGTTGATATGCTTTGGTTTTGAAAACATATTAAGCCTAATAAGTTACAATTTTCCAATCCAATAATACTGTTTTGTTTGAAATGCCAGATTACACTTAATATGGTGGCAGCAACTCTGCTAGTGTCAGCTATTTCAGAGATGAGCCAGGGAAACCTTTGGATTCCAGTAGAAATATTTGTCTTGGAGTAAAATAATTACACAGGTGAATTTATCTTTAGAGGTGTTGATGCCTGCTTTGGGGTTTAGATGTTCATGGGTAATGCACACCCCTATTTATCAACCAGAGAAATTAATGATGGCATGTAAATTTAAGGACAATCCAGAAAAATACTTCAGATTGAATGGGTGAGTTTCTCTTCACCATCACTGGTGTCCCAAAATTTAAAAAGTTATCCTTTTTAGTTCCATGATGATCTCGCTCAATCCAGTTATGTTAATGTAAATAACATGACACTGTACAAGTCCATACTGATAGGATCTTTAAGGATCAAGTTAGGCTGTTAAATGTTTGCTGGTAAAATGTTAATAATTAAGAAAACTTCAGAGGAATGAATACACAGGGTTCAGTATTAGATAAACCAGACAAAGTTTGCGATCTTTACGGTTAAACAGTGCAAAGTAGTCTAAATACTCTTTTAATTAATCATTGTTTATACTTGCACTTAGGGTTTTTTAATTTCCCCGCTATCTTTAGACAAAAACCTGCAGTAAGTTAATGTGTTTGATACACAGAGAAACACTTCCCTTATTTGCAATGTGCACCTGGCTATAATGTTGTCAGCACATACTGTGATTAGTAATTCACAAGACTTGCGAATTTATGCTAATGGGGTGCTAGGCAACTATGCAATATACCTCAATGCTCCAGCAGTAATACTGTTGCACTAGAAGCCAATGAGGTTACATTTATTATAGCGTCATAAATATATACAGGACAATGAAGAGGGTGTGGCCAAGCCACCAAGTATGGCGGACGCGAGCTGTTAGAGCTCTGCGCCGCTTTTGGCTTATCCGGAATCGTTGTAGGGGGTGGGGGGGTGGCCCGCTCCCTGATCGGCTGGGCTGGGCCCCGGGGGGCTCGGTGTCTCTCCTGAGCCGTGAATAGGCTCTCGGTGGCCCCAGGGCGGCAGAGCGAAGCCACAACTGTGTGGGCCGGGCCCGCGGGCTAGTCTGCAGGGCGGCCCGACCGCACAAAAAGGAGCGGCCGAAGCGGCTGGAGCCGACGGCCTGGACCGTGGCGTCCCCTGGGCACCCCCGCCTGGCAGCAGGTGCGTCTTGAGGAGAAGGGGCGGCATCCCCCCGGCAGCAAAGAAGAGGAGGTGAGCACGCGGACCACGAGGGGCCCTTTCTTCTTCCTTTTTTTTGAGTACTGGTGGTGGGCCTGGGTGACACCCGGCAGGCCCCCTAGTGGACTGGTGGGGCCCCGGCGATTTCCGTCCTGACCAAGGCGGTTAGCAGGGGGAAGACACCCCCTGGACAAATGGAGCCCTGTGCTTAGGGGCGACGGGAGAGTTGTGGAAGGGGGTAGCCCTGAGCCACCCCCCCCGGGACCTGCGTAAATCGGCGAACCCGCGCCTGTACCAGCGCAGGGCCTTGTTGACCTGCTGAAACTCTGCAGCAGCTGAAAAAAAAGAAAAAAGACCCGAGAGACAGAAGTGTGCGCGGCGAAAGACTGGAGGAGGGGAGACACCAGTTTGGGCTGCTCCTGCTGTTATGGGGGGATGACCTTGACCCCCAAGCAAGCGGGCCCAGCCTCTCCCTGGCGGACTCGAGTGCCTGGACGAGCGAAAACTGCGCTGAAACCTACAGAACCAGCTAAAAATCAGGAGCACGGGGATCACTGCGTGGAGGGCAACGCCTGGCCCGATCCTTGACTGGACCTGCTACACGTGAGGACTCGCGGCGAGGAATGGTAGACAGCTACAGGCACTGCTGTCTTGTGCCAGATAGTGTGTTTTTGGTGGTGGATTGCCCACTTGCCCCTCCTTATCGCCACAACTGATCCCGAACGGAAGCATTGAACACAATTGGTGATTAACAAAGCGGTGAGCAACGAACAAAGGCTGAAGGGAGACCCCCTGGGACCTGGGACATGGCCGGAGCGGGGCACTTGCGTTCTGGCACCGGCGCCGGGAAATCACAGGACTCGATAATCCAAGACAGCCAAAAACTAGATGCAGTGCTAGCTGCAGTAGAACACATCGGAGACTCACTGGAACATGCCCGCACGTCGTTAGAAGCCAAAATAAACAAAGTGGCAAGCGATCTTGTCCTGCTGCATGAAGATCATCGCAAGCTGGCAGATAGAACCAGTGAAGTTGAGGCCAAAGTTAACGAATTAACGCCCGCGACTGCCCAGCTGAAAACAGGAATGGAAGATATACAGGCCAGGGTGACAGAACTGGAGTGCCGAGTGGAAGACGCAGAGGGCCGCTCTAGGAGGAACAATATCCAAGTGGTGAACCTGCCGGAGGGTATCGAGGGTTGGGACCCGGTGACCTACTCGGAGAGTTGGCTGTGGGGGCTGGTGCCAGGAGGCGAGCTCACTCCCTTCTTCTCTGTGGAACGTGCCCACCGAATTTCGGCGCGGGCGAGACCACCGGGGTATGCTCCGCGACCATTCATCATTCGTCTCCTTCACTACGCTGATAGAGACATTATACTACGAACAGTGAGAGCCAACCCACCCCCTCGAGTGGATGATGCGCAGATCTTGCTGTTACCGGACTACACCCTAGCTGTGCAAAGGGATAGAGCCTCCTATCTGCCTCTGAAACGTAAAGCTGCAAGCACTTGGTCTAATTTACTCATTACTGTTCCCCGCCAGGCTGCGTGTTGTGGCGGAAAACAAATCACAATTCTTCGCCACACCAGAGGCAGCATGGGAGTGGCTTAAATCATCGGGAATAACTCCTAATGACACAACTGAACGAACTAGGCCGGCACCCCGAGCCAAGTGCAGTCGAACCCGTCGGGACTGAAGGAGAAATGAAGCTCACACTGGACCTACGGAATGCGCTCCAGACCAGACCTGGAGCAGCTAATCCAGGAGAGAAGGCAAGTGATCCATACTGCTGCGGCGATAAGTGCATCCCCCCTACTCTCGGGATCGGACACAGAACTCTCACAACCGGCCAGCGACCGCCCCCTCACGCCGGATGGCCTGTCGGAGTCTGGCCTTGCCGGGGGCCCCCCTGTGCCGCTGGCCACCGCAGACGAACTCTTTTAAAAGAACTTTATACAACGTGAAGAGACTATGCACTATGGGAACTGCCCAACTGACAGCACCTACAGAAACGTGGCCTGTGAAATGAACAGGCAGCGGACCTGAATGATGAATGTATGCGCTGGTCATCATGTGGCTGAGTGTACACTAGATGGCATGGCACCCTCCCCCCGCGCACTGCACTTCCCTGCTACTGGAAACTGTGAAGCTGCCCTAGTATTTCCCCCTATTCTCTCTGTTATCCACTACAGCTGGATAAAATGGTTTGCGCTAGAACTGCTCCTAAACAGGTTTGGCCTACCCCCACGCTCCTATTAGTGGATGTGTGGATGTGAGACTGCACGTTCCTGTTTTTGTTGTTATGTTTGGGTGGTGACCTGTTGTCTAACTGCTCTGATGGCATTGGTTTTGTTTTGTTTTTGCTGGTGGGTACTTATTAAACCCCTGACTGTTGGCTGGGAACTGAAGAATGGCGGGGTGGCGCCGCGAGAGGGGGCGGAACGGGAAGAATCGAAAAGGGACTTATTATCTATGGCATAGCTACATACACAGCAATTACTTGGAACGTGAGAGGCATTCACACCCCCAGGCGGCGATATGCTATCTACTCCTACCTTAGAAGACACTCAATTCATTTGGCATTTTTAAAAGAGACACACATGATGGGGCCGGAGATCCCCTGGCTGCGCCAGCGCTGGAGAGGGCAATTGTATGCGACCAGTCTCTCGGCTTACGCCAGAGGTGCATTAATTTGGATCAGAGCTGGTACTCCCTTTGTGGCGGAGGAACAAGTGGTGGACCCACAGGGAAGATTTGTGCTAGTTAGAGGGAAGCTGGCGGGTCATACAATTGTACTAGGCTCTATATACGCCCCCAACACAGACCAGACTGCCTTTCTGCAGGGCCTATCTCACCACTTGGCGGGATGGAGCAGCCTCCCGTGGCTACTGGGGGGGGGACAGCATGCTTGATGTGGAATTGGATCGTTCCTTCCTTCTGCTGCCCACATCACCGGTAGTGACTGCTTTGCGCGGTCTAGTGAACTGGACCCAGCAATGGCAGTTGGTGGACATATGGCGACAGCGGCACAGAGCAGATAGGGTTTACTCCTTCTATTCCGCCCGCACTCCCTGCAAGTGCGCCTAGACAGAATGCTTTGCACCGTGGGTTTCGCCCCGGTTGTGGTGGACCTGGATTATTTGGGGCGCACACACTCAGACAACAACCCAATAATTACGCGCTTGCGCTGGGGTTCCTTCCATCTAGTGGTTCCCTGGAAACTGAGACGAGGGCTGCTGGAAGACACTGTTTTCAGGGCATCATTGAGCTCTATAATCCCAGAATTTTTTTTAAATAACAACGGCACGGCCTTGACTGGCTTGATAGAATGGGATGCATTCAAAGTTCACATCCGGGAGCACTGTCTGGGAGCCCAGTGTAATATGCGCCGCTCTGTTGAACGCAAGTCACCCGGGAGGAGCGGGTCCTGCTGCAGCCAGAGGAGGAGGTAACCAATGACCAAGCCGATGAGTCGAATTTGCCGGCAATACGCGCTGAACATCTGTCACTACTGGAGCGTTTGCGATGTCTAAACTACACCGCACACTCTGCGAGAACCCACGCCTCAGCCGACAAGGCGGGTAAGCTTTTGGCCTGGCTGATTCATCTGGACTGTGAAAGGAAACCGATAGTGGAAATTCGCTCACAGACAGGGAAGCTGATACACAAACCCAGGGAGATACAAGCCGAATTCACGAGACATAATGAGGCACTCTATGCTTCAAGGGCATCACCCGAGGACAACTCTAGTGCTGAGTTTCTTGCAGGGGTGGATCTCCCGCACTTAGAGAGCAACCAGATTGAGATACTTGAGGCACACCTCGATCTAGAGGAGATCAAATCTGGTATCCGTGAACTAGCGTCTGGCAAAACGCTGGGACCAGACTTGCTGCCAGTTGATTTTTACAAGGTCTTCGCGTTGCAACTGGCGCCCAAGCTCCTTCGTGTATACGAGAGGGCTGAACGGGAAGGTCATTTATAGGCCACACAGAGGGAGGTACTACTGGTCTCCCTTCCCAAGCCTGGGAAAGATCCTGTGGAGATGGGTTTGTATAGACCTCTGGCAATGCTAAATACCGATAATAAAATACTAGCCAAGGTGCTGGCAACGCGTCTCGCACCGAGTGTCCCGGGTCTGATACATCCGGGCCAAATGGGTTTGTGCCGGCCAGAGACACCTCTCACAACATCAGAAGGTTGTTTCGGGTCATACAGTATGCGAGGCATGATTGCCCACTAGCGGGCTGCCTTGTACTAGGTCTGGAGAAGGCCTTTGACTCCCTAGAATGGCCCTACTTGTTCAGAGTGTTACATCGGTTTGGTATGGAACCATCCTTCACTCGCCTAGTCAAATTATTATACACTAAACCACAGGTCCGGGTGAAGCTTGGAACCGAGATATCGGAGCCGATTCGAGTGCACAGGGGCACCAGACAGGGCGGTCCTCTCTCACCGTTGTTATTCTCACTCGCCATGGAGCCACTAGCGGCGGCCTTGCGCAGAGAGGGGGGCAACTGGGGAATCCCCTTAGGAGATGGCCTACACATAATATCATTATATGCCGACGACCTCCTCCTATACTTTAGAGACATCACACAGGTCCCACCAGAGGCGGGCTCACTCCTACAGCACTTTGCGTCAATATCCGGACTCATGATCAACTGGTCCAAGTCGTGCCTTTTTCCATTTGACCCGGGACTTTTGGAACCGCGACTTGACCTGGCTGGGAGCCCTGTTCTGTGGCAACCATGCACGTTCAGATATTTGGGCATCCGAATCTATCATCGTGAGGAGGATATATTTGAGGGCAATCTTGCAAAAGCGGTGTCCTCGGTCAGGTCACAAATGTCATTCTGGAGGACACTACCGCTGTCGGTAGCAGGCAGGATAGCACTCCTATAAATGGTGGTCCTACCACGACTCTTGTATTTCTTTTCTAACCTCCCGCACTACGTTCCCCCTGCTTTCTTCAGGACCCTGGAGATAGGGCTAAGGGAATTCATCAGGAACGGTGGCCGTTGCAGAGTTGCCCTAAAAAAAATGTACCTGTCACCTGAAAAAGGTGGACTGGCGGTTCCTAACCTGGAACATTACTACCTGGCGGCTCAGCTACAATGGATATCCAAGTGGCTGGCAGACACCCAGCTTGCAGACACAGTGTTGGAGGGGGGGCCCTGGTCGCTCCAGCAGATACAGCACCTATTCCACCCGCTTACTCATGCGCAGACCCCACGGCTGCTGTTTCTCGGGGTAGCCCACAGATGCTACCGCAGATCCTTCCGCCTCACGGAGCCGGTGATCCCCATCGCGCCGGCCCTGGCGCTGTTGGGCATGCCAAGAGTCACATCAGACCTTGAGCTACGCAAATGGCATGAAACAGAGTTGCACACACTGGGCGACCTCTACGAGGAGGGCCAACTGCTCCCATTTGCCAGGCTCCAGGAGCTGGGCTTGCCGCCCAGACAGTTCCTACTGTACTGTTAATTGTTGAGGACTCTGGAGTCCGTGTGGGGCGACATCTCGGTGGCCCCTCCTACTCACTTGCTGGTTCAGTACCTCCAGGTGGTGGGTCGGGGTCATCACCTGATTAGGTGGTTGGCAGATGCTCTGAGAACACACACCGCCCTTGAAAGCGAAGCGCTACGCGCAGCATGGGAAGCGGACACAGGCGACTCGATTGCGACGGCACGATGGGGGGTTGCTCTCTCTCGGGCCACCTCAATGTGCCCCGCAATTCTCGATTTTGCTTAATCCAGTACTATATAGTGCACAAAGCCTACCTCACGCCAGCCCGAGTGAACGGATACTTCACCCGCGGAGACACGGCCTGTCCCCGATGCCAGGAGATATGAGCAGAATTGTTACACATGGTGTGGTACTGTCCTAGCTTAGGCCCCTATTGGAGGGTGGTAATTGACAACCTATCTGACTGCATAACACAACGAATGCCCTTCACATGGGAGGCATGTATATTAGGATTATTCCCCAGAAGCAAGCAGTGCAGAGCAGAGGTACGCTTCACAGACTTAGGGCTCATAGTGGCAAAGCGATTGGTAACCCGTAGGTGGAAATCTCCAGATCCACCAGCGGTACAGGCTTGGAGGTGCTCTCTCGAGGTGTGGGCGGGGCGGAGGGCACAGCACTGAGGCGAGAGGAGACCCTGGGACTGCGTTGGTTCCCGTCTGCTGGGAGGAGCTGATGCTGCGGCTGCGGAATATGGGAGGGAACCCAGTAGAAGAAGGCTTAGTCTAACACAAGAGAGTCTCTATTGTAGAACAAATGCACTACATGGGGGGACTGAATGCGAGAACTGGAGAGATCAGCTATGACGCCGAGAGGCGAGAAGACAGCACACATTAGACCTGATACCCCTTCCAACAACAAACCGTACTGTTGCACCGTAATCTACAGCCCGACCGGGGGAACGATCATATGCGAAACAACTGTATAGATACCTTGAACCAGCAAATGTTATTGTTGTTTTTTTCTCCTTATTTAAAAGTTAGTTTATATAAAGTTCATGATATCTGCTTGTTTGACAAAGACACCCCAATGATACACTTGTGATGGAAGCAATAATACACCAGCGACCATTGCCAGGTGACACCTTAGCCGACAGATGTTGAGCATGGTATCAGACTCTTAGTGTGCACCTGAAAAACAAGCCAACAATGGTAAAAAACGCTAATCAACACAACAAACAAATTAAAAAATTTAACGCCAGCAAGTACACTATTGTATCACCAGCTTAACAGCTGGCACTCAACGCTGTAAACAGTGCATACTATGTTGTAAAAAAGATAACGCCATAAAATGAAGTATTGTAATTGACAAAATGTTAATAAACAGATTTATGGGAAAAAAATAAATATATACAGGACAATCCCGTTACATAATGCAAATCAGTTACGAACCTTGCACGTGAAACTCAACCATGTACCTTAAAGCTGTTTTAAGGTACACAAAAGAGGGCTAATTTGTAATATAGGGCTAATTAGAAGATTACAATTCCTTAGGTGTGTGTTAAATAGTCTCATGGTTTCACATACATGGCAGTGAAATGTCACCCATCAGTGCACAGAAAGACCAAAATATCACACATCAGCACAATGAAAACTTGACAGCTATTGAACATAGTAGATCAGTTCCTGCAGTGGGTGCTAGTATTTTGGTGGCAACCACATTATAAAATCCTGGCATCTGGAACCTGTCATGACCACAAGACTTACCTACTGCCAGGTTCCATACTTGAAGATCTTAGTGCCATCCAGAGGAGATGATATATTCTTTAAATTTACTTAATAGTCTGCTGCTGATATTCACAATTGATTCACCAACTCAGTAGTGAGCACACATAAAATATCACTAAACAGATGGGTATCTAGGCTAGAGTATTAAAAACAATGGATCACATAACATTTTCACAAGTTCTATACGATGCCCTTGTTTGTAAATGAAGGCAGTGCTTGGGTTAAACACGTTCTGTTCCCATTTTATGAAACCCGATATCTAGAGATGGAAATGTGTGACAAGAATGATTCTTCATATTTCTTATGCGCCAACATGTTGTAGTAGTGATGTGGTCTGTTGTGTTTTTACTGCATTATTGCAGTGTGATATTCTGTTGTACTGTGGTTGTGCAGTGTTCTATTTTGACTTTTGTTGTACTGTGCTTTGGTATGCTTTAACTGTGTGGTTAAGTTGCTTGTGTTTGTTATTGTGTTGTTTTGAACTTTAAATATGTTAGCAAGTGCTGCTGTATTTCGAGCAAAAAGCAGCACATGCATTTAGAGCCCCCATGGAAAGCAAGCATTTACTACTGTCAACAAGAACTTCTCCGGTGAGTACCTCGTTAGTTACTGGTAGCTCTCCAGATAGCTGTACATAGCTCTCCTATATACAGACAAGCATAATACATCAGACATTTTTATATACTTTAATATATGTGTGCCAAAATTGGAAAGTATGTATTCAAGACGAAAATGTGTGTATTTTCGGAACTCATATGATGAGGTTTGGAGAACAAAGGCTACAGTTTTTCAATATATTTAAAGCAATATTTGAGTGATACATAAAGTGCTGTACTGGTGAATTATTACTAATACTAATAACTTGTTGACAGGGGAATTCCAATGGATTACCCATGTAGAGGCATTTCAGAATGACAAAGCAATTTTTACATTAGTGCTGGTAACTGTGCTTGATACACTGAGGTGATCACTGCTGGTAATCGAGCACCTGGTTGGCACTGATGTAACATTGTCTGACGTTCTCTATTACAACTCTAAACAACATTTTTGGCTGGGAATGATTTTGACTGAACATAAATCGTCCTTATTAGAGAAAAGATTGAAGACCCCTGATCTTTGTAAGACTCCAGGCAACGCTGTGGCACAGACTCATAAATGAGCCCTAGAAGTGGTACGCCCCCCCGCCCAAAAAAAAATGAACTATTCAACAAATTGAGGCTATTAGCTCTCTTTGCTGGTGGACTTCACGAGAAGTTTTGATGACTGGAACTGGTGCCACAGCTCTTGCTAGTGGTGCAGTTTTTTAGCAGCTGCTGGCAAGCTTCTTGACACACTTCCTGAGATACTGGTGCTGTTTTTTAGGGTTCAGCCTGTGAGTGCATGTGCTAGCGTGTGCATCTCGCTTGAGAGAATCTGTTGGGTATAGTAAAGGACTTGGAGGATGCCTGTTATAGCTAACTTTCTTTTATTTTGACAAGTTGTCTTTTCTCACTTTCCACTCAAAGCTTTCTTTTGGTTTGGCATGTGGCCACTCTTCTCAGAAGATGACGATTATCTTGTTCGAAATATTGCAAAGCGACATTGTTTCTTTATTAGGTGTAATTTCTGAAATGATGCTTTAACATCTAATCATGCAGTACACCCCAATCCACCCCACTCCAATCTGCCCCACTACAATGCACCACACCTCCACTAAAAATATTTCAGAACACTCCAGTCCAAACCTCTCACCCCAATCCAATCACTCCAATGCACTCCACTCCAATCCTCCCAATCCACTTGAATCTAATTTGCCCCATTCCAGTTTGCCCCACTATAATCCAAAACAATCTGCCCCACTCCAATCCAAAACAATATGCCCCACTCCAATCCAAAATAATATGTTCCACTATCATCTACCCCACTCCTACCTAAAAGAATCTGCCCCATTCCAATCTTGCCTGAATCCAAAACAGTCTGCTCTACAGCAATCTACTGCACTCCAATCCAAAACAATCTGTCCCACTTCAATCTGCCCCCTACAATCCAAAACAATATGTCCCACTCCAATCCAAAACAATCTGCCCCACTCCAATCCAACTAACTCCCATTTGCCCCACCTCAATGCAAAACAATCTCTACCATTCCAATTCGCCCAACTCCAATCCAAAACAATCTGCTCCACTCCAATCTACCTCATTCCAGTTTGTCCAACTCCAATCTAAAATAATCTGTCCCACTCCAATCTGCCCACTCCCATCTGTCCAACTTCAATCGAAAACAATACTCCCCACTACGATCCAATCCACTTCACCCAAATCTAATCCACCACACTCCATCCCAATTGACACCACTCCAACCCATCCCACTCCCATCCAACCCAACCCACCCCACCCCCATCGAACCATCCCCACCCCCAACACAAACCACCTCACTCCAATCCAATCTACCCACTCCAATCCACCATAATAAAATCTGCCCCACTCCCATCCAGAACAATCTGCCCCCACTCTAATCTGTCCCACTCCAACACAAAACAACCTGCATACTTCAATCTTCCCCACTCCAATCCAAAGAAATCCGCCCACTCCAGTCTGCCTCACTGCAATCCAAAACAACCTGCCCCTTTCCAGTCTGTTGCACTGAATTCCAAAACAATCTGTCCCACTCCAATCCGTCCCACTCCAAGCTGCCCCATTCCAATCCAACACATTCTGCCCCACTCCAGTCTGCTCCACTCCAGTCCAAAACAACCTGCCCTCTCCAATCTGCCCTTCTTCACTCTAAAACAATCTGCCCCACACCAATGCAAAGCAATCTGCCCCACTAAAATCCAAAACAATCTTCCCCACTCCAGTCCATATCAATCTGCCCCACTCCAACCTGCCCCACTTGAATCCAAAACAACCTGCCCTACTCCAAACTACCTTTTTCAAACTTGACCCACTACATCCAAAGCAGCCCACTCCAATCCAAAATAGTCTACCCTACTCCAATCCAATCCACAACACCTCACTCCAATCCTATCCACCCCACTCCATCCCAATTCACCCCACTGCAGTCCACCACAATCCACCCCACTACAATTCACTCCACCCCACACCAATCCAATCCACTCCACATCAATCCAATCTACCCCAGTCCAGTCTACCCCACTTCAAACCAATCCACCTCACCCCAAACCAGTCCACCCCACCCCACTCCATTCCAATCTACTCCACTCCAGTCCAATCCACTGCACTCCAGTCTCATCCACCCTGGTCCAATCTGATCCACCCTACTCCCATCCAACCCACCCTACTCCAACCCAACCCACCCTACTTCAATCTAACCCACTAGACTCCAAACCAATCTACCCCACTCCAGTGAAGTCCACTGCTACCCAATCCGACTCATCCTAATCCAATCCACCCGCACCAACCCACTCCAGTGCTATCCACTATAATCCACCCCTCTTCTGCCCAATTCATTCCATATTAGTCCACCCTACTCCAGTACAATCTACTCCACTCTAAACCACCTAAATCTACCCCTCTTCAATCAAGTTCTCCCACACCAATCCAATCCACCCCAAACCAATCCACTTCACCACAATCCACTTCACTCTAATCCACCCCACTCCAATCTGCCCCACTACAATGCACCACACCTCCACTAAAAATATTTCAGAACACTCCAGTCCAAACCTCTCACCCCAATCCAATCACTCCAATGCACTCCACTCCAATCCTCCCAATCCACTTGAATCTAATTTGCCCCATTCCAGTTTGCCCCACTATAATCCAAAACAATCTGCCCCACTCCAATCCAAAACAATATGCCCCACTCCAATCCAAAATAATATGTTCCACTATCATCTACCCCACTCCAACCTAAAAGAATCTGCCCCATTCCAATCTTGCCTGAACCCAAAACAGTCTGCTCTACAGCAATCTACTGCACTCCAATCCAAAACAATCTGTCCCACTTCAATCTGCCCCCTACAATCCAAAACAATATGTCCCACTCCAATCCAAAACAATCTGCCCCACTCCAATCCAACTAACTCCCATTTGCCCCACCTCAATGCAAAACAATCTCTACCATTCCAATTCGCCCAACTCCAATCCAAAACAATCTGCTCCACTCCAATCTACCTCATTCCAGTTTGTCCAACTCCAATCTAAAATAATCTGTCCCACTCCAATCTGCCCACTCCCATCTGTCCAACTTCAATCGAAAACAATACTCCCCACTACGATCCAATCCACTTCACCCAAATCTAATCCACCCCACTCCATCCCAATTGACACCACTCCAACCCATCCCACTCCCATCCAACCCAACCCACCCCACCCCCATCGAACCATCCCCACCCCCAACACAAACCACCTCACTCCAATCCAATCTACCCACTCCAATCCACCATAATAAAATCTGCCCCACTCCCATCCAGAACAATCTGCCCCCACTCTAATCTGTCCCACTCCAACACAAAACAACCTGCATACTTCAATCTTCCCCACTCCAATCCAAAGAAATCCGCCCACTCCAGTCTGCCTCACTGCAATCCAAAACAACCTGCCCCTTTCCAGTCTGTTGCACTGAATTCCAAAACAATCTGTCCCACTCCAATCCGTCCCACTCCAAGCTGCCCCATTCCAATCCAACACATTCTGCCCCACTCCAGTCTGCTCCACTCCAGTCCAAAACAACCTGCCCTCTCCAATCTGCCCTTCTTCACTCTAAAACAATCTGCCCCACACCAATGCAAAGCAATCTGCCCCACTAAAATCCAAAACAATCTTCCCCACTCCAGTCCATATCAATCTGCCCCACTCCAACCTGCCCCACTTGAATCCAAAACAACCTGCCCTACTCCAAACTACCTTTTTCAAACTTGACCCACTACATCCAAAGCAGCCCACTCCAATCCAAAATAGTCTACCCTACTCCAATCCAATCCACAACACCTCACTCCAATCCTATCCACCCCACTCCATCCCAATTCACCCCACTGCAGTCCACCACAATCCACCCCACTACAATTCACTCCACCCCACACCAATCCAATCCACTCCACATCAATCCAATCTACCCCAGTCCAGTCTACCCCACTTCAAACCAATCCACCTCACCCCAAACCAGTCCACCCCACCCCACTCCATTCCAATCTACTCCACTCCAGTCCAATCCACTGCACTCCAGTCTCATCCACCCTGGTCCAATCTGATCCACCCTACTCCCATCCAACCCACCCTACTCCAACCCAACCCACCCTACTTCAATCTAACCCACTAGACTCCAAACCAATCTACCCCACTCCAGTGAAGTCCACTGCTACCCAATCCGCCTCATCCTAATCCAATCCACCCGCACCAACCCACTCCAATGCTATCCACTATAATCCACCCCTCTTCTGCCCAATTCATTCCATATTAGTCCACCCTACTCCAGTACAATCTACTCCACTCTAAACCACCTAAATCTACCCCTCTTCAATCAAGTTCTCCCACACCAATCCAATCCACCCCAAACCAATCCACTTCACCACAATCCACTTCACTCTAATCCACCCCACTCCATTCCAGCCCATCCTAATTTAATCCACCCCACCCCACTCCAATCTAATCCAATCCACCCCAATGCAATAGAACCACCCCATCCAATCTACCCTAGTCCAATCAACCACACTCAATCCAATCCACCCCACCCCACCTGAATCCACCCCACTCCAATCCACTCCACCCTACTGAATACAATCCTCCCCAAACTGATCTACCCATTCCAGTCCAGCCCTCTCCAGTACACCCTACTCCAGTCCACCCTACACCAACCCAACCCATCCCACTCCAATCAATCTCCCTACTCCAATGAAGGCCACCATTATCGAATCCACCTCACTCTAATCCAATCCACCCACACCACCCCAAAACACCCCACTCCAATGTAATCCACTATAATTCACCCTATTACTACCCACTCAGTCCACATTAGTCCACCCTACTCCAGCCCAATCCACCCCACTCCAGACAACCTTAATCTACCCTATTACAATCCAGTCCACCCACACCAATCTAATCTGCCACAATCCACTCCAATCCACCCCACCCCACTTCAATTGAGCCCAACCCATTTTAATAAACTCCACACCAATCCAATACACCCCTCCCCAATCCAATACAACCCACCCTTATCCAATCTACCCCAGTCCGATCCACCCCACATTAATCCACTCAACTCAATCCAATCCACCTCACTCCAATCCAGTGACATAACGAAACTGGCAGGGCACCCCTGCAATGAACATGGAGGGGGCCCCCCTCCAGGCTCACTCAGTCCAGGTGCTGTGCTGGGGAGGCCCCTTGGAGCTCAGAGCCCCCACACAATGGGGCTGCAGAAGCCCTTATCTACTCCACCCTACCCCAATCCAATCTACCCCAATCAAATACACCCCAATCTGACCCACCCCACTTCAGTCCATCCCTCTCCAGTCCATCCTACTCCAGTCCAGTCGACCCCACTCCAATCCAATTCACTCCTTGCCTATCCAGTCCACCTCACCTCAATGCAATCCACCCCAGTCCAATGCACCTCACTTCAATCCCTATCACAATCCAACCCACCCCATTCCCAATCACTCACCCCAATCCAATCCAACCAAATCCATTTCAATCCACTCCACTCCACCCCTCTCCAATCCACCCCACTCTACACCATTCCAACCCTATCCGATGTCAGTCAACTGCCTACTCCATTCCAGTCCACCCTACCCCAATTCAATCCACTCCACTCAAATCCATCCTACTACAATACACCCCACCCCATTCCAATCCAATCTACCTCATCCCATCCCAGTTCAGTCCACCCCAGTTCAATCCAATCCAATCCATCCAGCCTACTGTACTCCAATTCACCCCACCTCAATGCAATCCACCCCACTCCACGCCATTCAAATCCAGTTCACCCCAATCCAAGCTACCGCATTCCCATCCATCCCATTGCCTGCTTTCCGCTTTGTGCCTACCTTCTGCTTTCTGCCTGTTTTCTGATTTCCACCTATTTTCTGCTTTTCTACGCTCTTCTCTCTCTCTCTCTCTCTCTCTCTACTTCTTGCATTGCTGCTCGCTTTCTGCCCATTTTGATGCTTTTCCTCACTTTGCTCTCTCTCTACCATCTTCACTCCTACCCTTGCCACCTCACTTCTCAGCCTTTCCCTCTTCCTGCCTCCCACCACCAAGTCCCCCTCCTTCCCCACCAGGAGTAATTAATGGAGGCTGCGGTGCGACACCATGGAGCAGGTCTGCCTTCTGCAATGCAATTCCCTACCTCATCACCCGTCTGGCCATCGACTCCAACAATTACATCCTACTAGGTGACCTCAATTTCCATGCTGATGACCCTAAAGACACCAACTCCACCACTCTCCTAGAAAACAGGAGCAACATCGGACTTACTCAGCTGGTCACCGAACCCACGCACAAAGCCAGACAGACACTCAACCATATTTTTACATCCAGCAACAAAGTTGAATTCAGCCATGTCACAGAATTCACCTGGTCTTACCGAGCTGTGGTTCACCTCACCATCTCCATCGATCAACACACTGTCCCCAGGTGCCACAATCCCGCTCACCTCAGCTGGGGCAAGGTAACAGAGACACAATGTACCCAGTCCCATAGCTTCTCAAAAACCAAATCCTTATCAAACTTAGGCCAGACCATCCAGAACTTTTCTACCTGGATCACCAAATTTGCTGACAGTTTCCCCCTGAAGCCAGCCAGAGCCACCAAGACTTCATGACAAGCCAGCTGGTACACCTCAGAGCTCAAAACCACCAAGTACAGCTGCTATAAACTCGAGAAACTATGATGATCCACCAGAAACCCCTCCAACAGAGCAGCCCACAAAGCAGCTGTTAGTGAATACCACCTGTAAATCAAGGAAGCCAAGAGAGCAGCCATCACAGCCTACATCGATACAGCTTCCAACCACATGAAGGAACAGTTCAAAATAGTCAAAGAATACTTCAACCCGAGAGCTACTGAAAGCACTATGCACCATTCACAAAAACTCTGTGACACGCTCTCTGACCTTTTCACAGCAAAATTGCCACAACAACGTTGACTCACAGCCCTCAACCCTAGCAGCCTCAACCAACCAGCACACACCAGCCTAACAACCACCACCTGGACACCACTTACCTCTCAATCCAACACAGCCATCATGTTATCCATCCAATCTGGAGCATCATCCACCTCATGCCCCCCACTACTACTTTGACCTCGGAATCAACCACATCAACATTTAACTCACCTGCCTCCTCAACAACTTAATCACCACAGCAATCTTTTTGAACAAATGAAAACATGCAGAAATCAAAACCCTCCTAAAGAGACCATCCTCCGCCCCAGCAAACTCAGAAATTATTAACCGATCTCGCTGCTCCCTTATCCTGCCAAAGTACTTGAGAAGGCCATCATTAACAGCTCAGCGAATACTTGAAGCTAACAACCTGCTTGATAGCTCCCAATCAGGATTCCGAGCCAACCACAGCACTGAAACTGCACTCATCACAGCCACTGATGACATCAGAACATTCCTCGATCTTGAGGAGACTCGTCCTGGACCTCTCCGAACATGCCCGTACCCCCCACCTGAGTGACCTCCACTGGCTCCCAATGCAGAAGAGATGCCAGTTCAAGATCCTGATGCATGCCTACAATGCCCTACATGACCAAGGATCAGCCTACAGTAACCACCAACTGAACTTCCATCAACTTGCCAGACACATATGCTCCTCTTTGCTAGACCTCACAAAGACCCCCTAAATCTGTCACACCAAAAGCACTGGGCACTCCTTCTCCTACATTGCCCCTATGACCTGGAATAGCATGCCCCTTCACCTCTGCACGGCATCCTACCTAGCATACTTCAGGAAGAAACTCAACACTTAGCTTTGTGACGAGACCTCGCACCCCAGACTCCCCCGAGATGATAGTGATGCAGTCCACAAGTGACTGATGCATTGATTGATCCCACTGCAGCCCACTACATCCCAATCCAATCGACCCCACTCCAGTCTACCCCATCCCACTCCAATACACCCACTCACTTCAATCCACCACACTCTACTCCAAACCACCCATTCTATCCCAAACCAATCCACTCTATCCCAGTTCAGTCCACACCACTCAATCCATCTAGCCCACCCAAATACAATCCACCCCACCTCACTCCAATCCACTCCAATCCACCCTATTCCAATCCACACCACTCCAATCCAATCCAAACCACTCCAATCCTATTCACTCTTCTCCTGTTCAATACACCCCACTCCAGTCCAAACCATCCCACTCAAATCCAGTGAATCCAGTCAACCGCACTCCAATTTAAATCTCTCCACTCTAGCCCAATCCAATCCACCCCAGTTCACTCTACTCCAATCCAATCCACCCCACCCCATCCAATCCACCCCACCCCAGCCTTATCACTCCAGTCCAAACCCCCAATCCAATCTAATCAACCCCACTCGAATCCAACACAATCCCATCCACCTCACTCCATTTGAATCCACCTCACTCCAATCCAATACACCCCACACCAATCCAGTCCACTCCACTCAATCCACCTCACTCTACCCTAATCTAATCCACCACACTCTACTCCAATCCATCCCACTACCTCAATCCACTCTCCACTCCAACCCACTCCACCCTATGACACTAAACCATTGAACTCAACTTCGCTATGCTCAACTCTACGACATTATACTCCTCCTGCTCCACTCCACGACATTCCAACAAATACATTCTATGGCACTCTACTCCCTCACTCCACTGTGACACTCCACGCCACTAGCTTTTAGCCATGTTGAACAACAATCACACTTGTGTACAACATGGGAAAACACAATGCCAAAGCCAATAGCTCTTCTATATAGGTGAGAGTTATTGGCTTTGCTAATGCTTGTTCTGTTATTTCTGATGACATGGCTATTTTACTAGTGCTGATGTAGGAGCCACTGCTGCTCATGATCTAATGCTTCTGTGCCTATTTGATAATACTCTACATGTGTTCGTTCCCTGTATTACTTCCTTCATCTAACATCACTGTTCTGAAAAGACGCTTAAGCCTCCCTGTCTGCACTTTGAACTTGTGCCAAAAACAAAGACAAATTGATGGAATCAAAGAATTATCTTTAAAATAGGCTGACACAAAACCTGTAAAATGAACATACTATATGGCACCACAACTGATGCATTAGGCAAAAAAATATATTTTTTACAAGAAATAAGTCACACTCTACTGCTAACAATGCAGAGAACCTGCAACCAACGCTGTTATTAGGCAAGCAAGAAGTAATCCATATTATGAGACCAAACTATTTTCAAAAAATTAGAAGTACAGCTAGAACACAGAGGCGGTCATTCTGACCCTGGCGGTCAAAGACCGCCAGGGCGAAGGACCGCGGGAGCACCACCGACAGGCCGGCGGTGCTCCAATGGGGATTCCGACCGCGGCGGTAAAGCTGCGGTCGGACCGGCACCACTGGCGGGCTCCCGCCAGTGTACCGCCGCCCCATTGAATCCTCCACGGCGGCTCAGCTTGCTGCACCGCCGCGGGGATTCCGACCCCCCCTACCGCCATCCAGATCGGACCGCCGGGATCCGGATGGCGGTAGGGGGGGTCGCGGGGCCCCTGGGGGCCCCTGCAGTGCCCATGCCACTGGCATGGGCATTGCAGGGGCCCCCGTAAGAGGGCCCCTACATGTATTTCACTGTCTGCTGCGCAGACAGTGAAATACGCGACGGGTGCAACTGCACCCGTCGCACAGCTTCCACTCCGCCGGCTCGATTCCGAGCCGGCTTCATCGTGGAAGCCTCTTTCCCGCTGGGCTGGCGGGCGGTCTGAAGGCGACCGCCCGCCAGCCCAGCGGGAAAGTCAGAATTACCGCCGCGGTCTTTCGACCGCGGAACGGTAACCTGACGGCGGGACTTTGGCGGGCGGCCTCCGCCGCCCGCCAAGGTCAGAATGACCGCCAGAGTGTCCCTGGAAAATATCTTTGCGTTTTCTTAAGACTTTTACCCTTGTTTCAAATACTAGCTTGTAATGGATAGGAAAATCAGCATGGCAGGAAGCATCACAGTTGCTTAACTATAAGAAAAATGTTTTCCAGTCATCCTAGTGATCTTTTATATATATACATTTTAGGAAGCCATCGTTGATATAGCTTTTTTTGTCTGATCAACACGTGAAATATTTTTTGTTCTAGCCCAAGCTACATAAAGCTCTATCCACCTGCCCAACATGTGGAGGGAGCCAAAAGCCTCTCTCTAGCAGTACTCCTGTAATTGTCTGGTAACAGCTGAGCACTGGTGTAACAATAGCCCCATCCAGTGGCCTTCCCCAGCACAGTACACTGTGCACGGGTAACAGGCCCTTGATTAGAGAGATCCTGACTGGGTCATGGGGGCCTCTTTTCATGTGCTTTGGAGGGCAGGCCCCCTTTCAGCTTCCTCACACCACTGCAGCTGCGCTATCAAAACAGACCACAAAAAGTAACATAATGAACTGTGCAAAAACCATGGACCAAATTATACAGAAGCAGCGAATGAACACAATAGCACTGATCACTTGAAAATGTTACATTGAATTTGCACCAATAAACCAGCACAAGGTGAAGCTCTGCACTGATACATGTGTGCAAAACAGGACATTTGTAACTGACCTGTGCAATTGAGACATTTCCTCAAGACCACCCAATCCAAAATTGAATGACATTGAAGTTTTGCTTGCTCTGTTGGATGAGAGGACTCACCTTGTTTTTACATTCCAGTGAGTTGTAAATGTTATTAGTAATGGCCGGTTCAAGGCAGAATATTTTTTACTGCCAATGGATGAAACATCTAATGACTGTAAATAGCCCAGAGACAAATATTTTTCAAAGACCTTCTTGGAGCAGAAAATTATATTCCTTTCCCTAAGGATTGATAATTTCCTACTCCATCTATTCTGCCAAAACTGATTTAGAGTCTAACATTCACACACGTGTAAGGAGTTGTAATTAATTATACTGTGAACAAATCAAGGGATGTAGGCCCGTATTTATACTTTTTGACGCTAAACTGCGCTAATGCAGTTTAGCGTCAAAAAGTTTAGCGCCGGCTAACGCCATTCTGAAGCGCCATGCGGGCGCCGTATTTATTGAATGGCATTAGCCGGCGCTAGCAGACCGGCGCTGCCTGGTGTGCGTGGAAAAAAACCACGTACACCAGGCAGCGCCGGCGTTGGGGAAAATGGCGTTAGGGCGTCTTAAAAATGGTGCAAGTCAGGTTGACGCAAAAAAATCGCCTCCACCCGATTTGCGCCATTTTTAACGACGCCCAGACGCCATTTACATGACTCCTGTCTTAGTAAAGACAGGAGTCATGCCCCCTTGCCCAATGGCCATGCCCAGGGGACTTATGTCCCCAGGGCATGGTCATTGGGCATTGAGGCATGTAGGGGGGCACAAATCAGGCCCCCCTATGCCAAAAAAAAATATAACAAAAAATAAAAATGTATACTTACCTGAACTTACCTGAATGTCCCTGGGATGGGTCCCTCCATCCTTGGGTGTCCTCCTGGGGTGGGCAAGGGTGGCAGGGGTGGTCCCTGGGGGCATGGGAAGGCAGCTGTGGCTCATTTTGAGCCCACAGGTCCCTTAACGCCTGCCCTGACCCAGGCGTTAAAAAGAGGTGCAAATGCGGGGTTTTTTGCCCCGCCTACTCCCGGGCGTGATTTTTGCCTGGGAGTATAAATACGACGCATTTGTGTCGCAGTCATTTTTTTGGACGGGAACGCCTACCTTGCATCTCATTAACGCAAGGAAGGCGTTCACGCAAAAAAATGACGCTCTTTCCTCATACTTTGGCGCTAGACGCATCTAACGCCAAAGTATAAATATGGCGTTAGTTTTGCGCCGAATTTGCGTCGAAAAAACCGACGCAAATTCGGCGCAAACGGAGTATAAATATGCCCCGTAGTTTTGTAAGTATATCACGCAGCTTTAGGAACTGCGACCCAGAATATCAAGCTTTCCAGTTTGGAAGCTCTGAAACCTTTTACCGCTCTCCCACGTTAGAAGGTTAACTGGTTACAACGTTATGATTTAAGAAGGTTTTCTCGAAAAGAAACTTAAGAAAAGGAGCACATATTTCATTTGCTTTGCTAAATTAATTTTGAATGGAATTTGTCAGGACATAATTATTATGTCAATATGGACCGATTTTGGGGAACACACAGAAAGCAGAAAAGACATGCCTGCAGCATTCCTGTATTAACTGCCCCAATGAAACACTGGAAGTTAAACGCATACAAAAATATATAGCTTATGGTTTAATATTAAAAACAGTGTAAACTGGAAATGTTAAGGGTCTGCCCACAGTATTTTTTGGTCTAGGAGAAGAACCGATTGCTGTCCAAAAACTCCAGATTCTTCTACAACTTAGCACCCCTATTAGTTGCACATTAGTTAGCTCATTAGGTTCACATTCCCTAAACCCAGTGCTGTTTCAACATTTGAGTAACTTTAAAGATCTTTACATCGTTTTATTAAAACCAACAAAGAATCCTTTCCTGAAATGAAGAGAACTGCGTTGTGTGTTATGCCTTCTGACCATCTCAAAATGCTCTATGTTTCTAGAAGGAAAGCAGGCATTTCTTGGTCAATATGATTGTTATAATTGGCAATCCTAAACTAAAGTCTAATGTTAAGGAACCCATAAGTAATATGTTTATTTTGTCCTTGGAAAATAATCCATCATATTCCTAGGATTTTAGGTGCATTGCCACTGGACCAATTGCTGTGAAACTGCTGTATAGCCAAGCTATTTGACTGGACCTTGGTACAGCTAAAATTACGAGATGGTTTCGTAGAATCTGAGATCCTAAAATTAGAAATTACTTAAAATGATGGCATGTTCTGGATAACAGATCATGGAAATGAAAGGCCAGGAGGAAACTACACTGGTTTCTGGTCAGAAATCTGATCCCATTCAAGTGTCTCTCCATTTTTAAGTCTCGCATGAGACAGTGCATGAGCTGTCAATTACCATTTGTTGGTTCCATTGGTATTCTTATTTCTGGCTCATGCCGGTCAGTGTGTGCCAGCTTCACTTTCACTTCATTTGTTTCTCCCTTCTGTGGAGCATGGATCAAGTACTGATTGCTTCTTTTTTATTATTGTCATTGAGCTGCTCCCACTGGTATTGAGGTACTTTTATTTTAATGCTCCACCTCCTGCTTTTGTTGCTTGCCACCTTTCCTTTCCGCATTATTGCTTGACAGTTGTTTTTCTTTCCCTCTACTTCCTCTCCACCCTCCATCATTGCTTGTCCATTGCTTTTTCTTGAAGCATGCTCCCTCCCAATAGTTAGACCTTTGCTGTTTTAGTGAACCTAGCTCTGTCCTGTCTTTCCAGGACTAGCCTGTGTTGCACAGTGATGCATTTGGGTAAAATATACAGTATTAAGAAGTTCAGCCCAGCTAATCTCCAGCCTTCCTAAGTCATATCCCAAGGCATTAGGCAGTCAGAACAACTTGGATTTGAGCTGTTAGGTAAAAACTCAGGCACTGGGTTTCTGTCTCGAGGCTCAAAATCGACAGCAGTATACTTACAATAATTTTTTTGGAATCTTATTCAAATTGTGGGTGTGCCAGAGACTATATTTGTAAATTTGAGGCATGTGTTTGGATAAATTTTATGGTTTACATATGTCATATCACTTGCCATACTGCTAATTATTTGCCGACATTAGATGTTTGGCCTCATGCATGGGTTTCCATATTACAAAAAATGTGGAATACAGTACACTGCAGTATAATAAAATATAATACAATACAATAACGATTCTGAACCTGTATCATAGACAATGATTCCAAATAGGGACTAGTGACAGAGTGTAGGAAAATCCATGCTTTCACATTCTCTCCACAGAATTTCTTATTGATGAGAAAGAATGTTGGCTTTTTTCACTCTGGTCTCTGGAAAACAATGAAACAGTTCCCAATGAAAGACTGGTGAAATATAATTGGCCTATATATATCATTCAAGTGAAATCAAAGTATTATGGCACAAGAACATTACATGTGGGCAGTAGTACAGATTTACATCAGCCATATAACAGGCATTGAAATCACAATTACAGACCTGACAGTTGATCCCTGAACTGCCATGAACAAATCTGCATTAAACATTATTTAGCAGCTTAACATGTTTAATAGCCTACTTGTTACATTAGCTTAGTTATCTACAAAATAGGCCAGGGTGTAAAATGAGCAATACAGGCCAATGCTTAATATTTAAAAAATATGCCTCGCCGGGGACAGTATAAAACAGGTTTGTTTCACTGTATTATATTGTTGTGATTCTCTCTTGTAATAAAAGACTGCTTGTGAATACAAGTCATAATTTTCATCTATAAGGTTAGGAAATGACTACAGAAATCACCCTGACACAAATGACTAATGCCGGTATAGATGGGCCTAAATGTAATTCCCCACACAATGGTGATGTGAGTGATGGTTTTGGAGGGGAAAAAATCTGGGGAGAAAAAGGTTATACCACTCTCCCTGAAATTATAGTGTGGGATCTCTGATATACAAGGGCTAAACTCTACTGTGCAGCCTGTGGAGGGTCCTCCCGCAGCATTGCCAGATGTTATTCTAGAATGTGGCCGGTACTGGGGAGAAACACCTAAAACAATTGGCTTGCTCTTGCAACGAGAACGCCTGTAGGGCGAAGCAGTGGGGGAGTCTTTTGACTTTGATTAATATTTCCTCAGGCGCTAAAGTGATTAAACATAGAACTTACTCCCCATTCTATCAACTAGTGATGCTGCTGGTGAAGGGCAGTTCGATAATGCTACTTGTTAATTTTTATCACAACAATTTTTTGAGATATAATGTTGACATTACACATGCCCTAGACAAGGCCATTGAGGTATGCTGTATGGATAAGGATCACATAATTGTGTGGGGTGGGGATTTTAATGTTTCCTTTTGTTCTGTAGGGGATGATAAGATCTGTGGAATATTCTATGAAGATGATTGCAATTATTTGCATACTACTCATAATCCCTGCGGGGATAAGTTAAATAATCTTATGAGGATCTATGATATAGTATTGACAAGCGGTATCTCATTAAAACATGTTCCCCCTGATATTACCTTCACCGGGAGGGGGGTCAGTTATTGATCATATTATGATGTCAAGATCATGGTTGCATAAACTGGGTGATTTTTAGGTAATTACCAGTGGCTTCAGTGATCTTAACCCACTGGTCATAACAATCCAATATGGTTTTATGAAGAGAAGCTTACAGAAAACGTGAGGTCCTATTAATACCACAGGAATAAAGATGTGCTATGTAAATGGCAAAACGTGGATAAGAGGCTCTTTTAACTTCTGTAGTGGGTAAAAACCTGATAAATTTTGAAGCCTGTTTAAATACTGAATCATCCCCAGCCCAGGTCCTGGGAGCTTTTGCAGATATCTGCAGGCCCGTAAGGATTTACTTAACTCTTTCGACCCAATCTGATAGAATTAAACCAGTAAAGTGGTTTGACAAAATAAGTACACCTGACCATTCTAATCTTATAAGGGCGTTAAAGGCCACTCTGAGGAACCGGACACAGGTTATAAGATGTACAGCCCAGTATAAGAAGACAGTCTCAGCAAGGAAAAAGATGATCAGAGAAGAGGCACGGGAGAAGTGAGTAGCTGCTTCAGCTGCAAATGATGGGGATCAATTTTGGAAAGTAGTCAACACCCCTTTTTTTAGCCCTGACACAAATAAGGGTGTTGAAGTCCACATCCCAGAGCATTTTGCAAAGATGTATGCATGTAATATCGAAGAGTGCGAAAACAAAGATGTCTGCATCTATTATAGAAGAGTGTAAAAACACTGTTTTAAGCACCTTTGATAATCTCATTAGTGAGGAGCTGAATATACAGTTGAGGAAGGTGATACTGGCAATTAATGGCTCGTCCCCTAATAATAACCAGATGATATGCCAGTTGACCTCTTTAAGAATAATATAGAACTATAGGTGCCAGTTTTGGTTAATGTTTTCAGAGCTGCACTAAGCAGTGTCCCTCCTCCATCATGGTCTAATGCCACCATTGTTTCAATTTTCAAAAAGGGGGACCAGAACGATCCTGTGTCGTATTGCCCTATTTCATTGATCAATGCCACTGTAAAAATATTTGGGAGAATCCTTTTGGACGGTCTGGAAGCATGGGCTCTTGATAACAACATCATTTCAGAGTCACAGTATGGCTTCCGGAAGGCAGTAGGGGCAGTTGATCAATGTATTTTTGTTATTTTTTATGATTGTGTTTATTTATTTATTTGCATGATTAATTAAAATCTTAGTAACAAGAACAATAATAAAATATTATTAGAACAACAAAAAGATTCGTACTAAAACATTAATAAAAGCAATTAATAAAATTGACTGATCACTTGTAAAGTGAAAAACTCTTCGATCTTCGATAGCAAGTTTACGCTTGTGGTATGCGCAGTCAAGAATTTGACGAGTCTGCAGATTGTCTGCAGATCGGTTGAGTCAAACATTTTCATCACTGCTGGCTGACACGAACGAATCCCATTCCTCTTGAAAACTGGTTTTAGCAGTTGACGACGTGCTTTGTTTAAGGCCGGGCAACTACAGATCAAGTGGACCATATCCTTCTTGGCACCATTGCATAGCCTGCAAGACGTCTCACCTCTATTCTTCCACGATGGTTGATCTGCTCTAGATGGTAGAGCTCCTAAACGAAGCTTAAGCAGGTGATGTTTGATGTGAACTGCAAAAGTTGAAATCAGGTATTACAATGGTGCCAGGGTCATGTAAGTGTGCATAAGAAACCAGGCATGCGAGCGTTGTGCAAATTTAGATTTGTCACCAAGAAAGGATTTCAGACTTATTTCCTTTTTGACACACGACACAAGAGGGGATATGAGATATTAGAGTCTCATAGGTGCATCATTTGTGTCTCTTGCAGGGAATTTTGCAAATACCTATTGCATACTGACTTTGGATTATTACTCAGTGAATTCCATAAAGCCACAACTAAAGGGCTAGCAGTGTTTCTGCTTATTTTATACCAGGTCTTTATTGTATGAGCTTTCCTGTCCAGCGGCTGTTGTTTGAGGCCAAATTCTAACCTGACCTGTGCAGGGGAAGCAGTATGAGGAAGATTAAAGACTTGCTTGTAAGTTTTTATTTGTTGCTGATCCAGAAGCAAGGTGTCTTTCCTGTATAGGGCTGCGCTTCCGTATGTAATAGCTGGGAGGAATGACAGACAGTAATGGTTTGTACGAAGGCCCTTTTAACCTTTTGGCTAGAGCACAGAAGGCCTTTACATTTCTGCGCAATGTACTGCTTTTGCGGCACAAGGTTAGCCTTGTTGTCTATAGTAAAACCCAAGTATTTGTAGCATCGAATCATTTCAAAGGTAATGCCGCTCAACTTTATTTTGTTCACAAAATTAGAAGGGCATCCTATAGACATAGTTTTAGTCTTTGTGGTGTTGATTTCTAATTTGTTTGTTGTTGCAAAGTCACCCAGGGTGCTGACCAGCCGCTGCAGCCCTATTTTTGTGTGGCTCAATAAAACAATGTCATCAACATACGAAAGGTGCGATATGGACAAACTTCCCATCCATGGAGAGTGAGAGTTGGTCGCGTCCAGCTTTGGGGAGAGATCTGCCATAGAGAGGTTAAAGAGGTGCAGGGCCAGAACGCAACCTTGTTTTAAACCTATATTTGTTGATATCCTCCTTGAAATTTTCGAGCCATCTGCTACCTTGATCTGCACCCAAGCTTTGTCATGTAGCATTTCGATACTCCTAAGAATCCGTTCTTGCAAGCCCCAACTTCGCAGTTTACGCCAGAGAGTTGCTCTGTCCACCCAATCAAAGGCACTTTTGAAGTCCACAAAGTATAAATGTAACTTTTTCTTTAAGCATTTTGCTTTGTCGGCGATTTCACTTAACATGAGGATATTAATCACTGTGCCATAACCCTTCCAGAAACCAGTTTGATTCAGGGGAATAAGGTTGTTTGAGTTAGACCAATTGAGAAGGTTGTCCAAAATTAAGGTGGCGAAATATTTGGCCTCACTGTCGATTAGAGCAATCAGTCTGTAGTTGGCTGGGTTTGTTCTATTACCCCCTTTAAGTATTGGATTGATGATGGATCCTCTCCAACTGTCTGAGATGGTTCTATTACGTTCAACCTCAGTATATAAGGTTAACAGTGTGGTTGACCAGTACTCAGGATCGGCCTTAAATGTAGCTTGTGGAAGACCATTGGGGCCGGGAGCCCCATCCCTGTGGCCCCTCCTGATTGCTAGGGAGACTGCCTTGGCACTGAATCCAGCATCGCTCTGACAGACTGCTTTAGGGTTTACAGAGTCCTTCAATGTTTGAATCTCCATTTGCCTAGTGAAAAGTATGTGGGAGCTAAACAGGGGTGTTTATATCTGGCATTTATGGATCTAACAGCGGCATTTGACAATGTGGTCCGAAGCAAATTATGGACAATGTTGATTAATAAAGGAACAAACCCACAGATATTATCTCTAGTGGCGCAAATTCATAGTAAGGTGGAAGCTAAGGTCAAATTTGGGCAATGAGGGAATTCACTAGCTCCTTCAAGGTTGGGAAAGGGGTTAGACAGGGATGTGTTCTAGCCTCCTTTCTGTTTACTTTCTATATAAATTGCTTAGAGGGAGCCTTGATTGATGAAAAGGAAGATCCCCCTAAGATTGCCGGCAGACCACAACCAGTTTTAATGTACTCCGATGATTGTGTTCTGATGGCCAGAACCGAGAGGGGCCTTCAAAGATTACTAAAAAGATTTATAGAGTTTATGACTGTGTTGAGTCTGACCACTAACAAAGCAAAATCTTATACTATGGTTTGTGGCCGCCCGAGAAGTAGAGTGCCTCAGTTTTATATCAAAGGCATCTGCTTCAACTGTGTGAATACTTTCACGTATGTGGGGATTCCCTATGATAATGCGTGTAAATGGAATCCCCTCAGAGAAATCAAGAACGCACAATATAATTGGCAGCTTTGCATAAATTCATTACAAAACTGGGTTGTGCACCATGAAAGCCCAATGCCACTATAAGGCAAGGCCATCATCAATTGCTAGGCATGGAGCTAGGGTGTGGGGATATATGGGAGCACCTTCTTTGCAAATAAGTGAAAACATATTTTTGAGAAGCCTACTTCTTCTCCCTCCAAGTGTACCCGCTATAATTCTACATGAAGAATTTGGACTTCCTTTTATGGAGGACTTGATCAAGTTAGCCCCCTTAGCTCAGTCACTGCTCATGGACTGTATTAGACTGAACAGAGTACAGAAGTGAACGTGGATTATGTATATTAAAGATTCTCTTGGCAGTCTCAATAGAGTAAAACTGTTTCTCAAGCCTAGGTGTATAGCCAAGCAAGATGCTATAGTAGTAAAAAATGAATTTTATGAAAAATGGTTGCCGACAGACAGAAGGGTGACCTGGGGAAAGGTATGGTGGCAGTGTATATCCCCCTAGGTACTACATCTAAAATAGAACCCTATATTTTAGCTGTTCCATGGCACCACAGATTTCATCTGACAAGGGTTTGTCTGGGGTTGGCTCACTTTCTGGTGGCTTATCCTCCAAAGGTGTATTGCCATAGCAATTTAATACCTTGTCCAAGCAATCACAAATGCACATGTTATTATTTTGTAAATTATAGAAAGATCAGAGAAAGTTATTTTTTTTATTCCAGCTCTTAGGTTATTAAATATTAGGATGTGCAGGAAGCTATTTTCTACCTGTAGTTACTACTGTCCAATATGGTGTTGTTATTTACGAACAGAACAGAAAATGGTTGTCAATGCCTAGTGTTCACACATCTGCATTTAGATGTATGACAAATGTATTCAAATTGCAGTAGAATTGTTGCGGTGCCAACCCAGTAAGAACACCCAACCACCACGGGTGTTAGGTGCACTGATCACTTGATCAAATGACCTGTGCTGGAATACAAATCTAAGAGTACCAGGGGACACCAAAGGTAGTCCGAGAATCAAGTTCAAAGTGGAAAGAGAAGTCCAAATCCAAACACAATGTGGAGGATGAAGAGATTTTATTCTTCGTGGAACAAATATATTCTGCGAACAGCCAACAAGTGTTTCATCACAAGGACTTTTTCAAGGCTCTAGATCAAGACACATGGACACAGAATAATACAATCAAAATGTGTTATTAAGAGTTAAACAAACTAACAAACTCAAGCCAAAGTAAAGTAAGGAGAAAAAGATAGGAAAAATAGGGGAAAAATTAGGGAGCGAAAGGGAAGGTAGAGAAACATAATATAAGAAAGAGAGAGTAGATAATAAAATCAATGAGTAGTTAAATTCTAATTAGGGTGCCTCAAAAAGGAGGGAGGGACCGTACACGCGCGTAAGAGTGACCAATAAGACAAACACCATGATGCGTGGAAGCCAGGGTGAAGAATAGAATACATAAAGTGCACTGTGATAGGGAAAGAGAGTGGGTGGGATCCTAATTATGAGAGTTGGAAAATATAAAAAGACCAGCAATATAACTAAACAGGCGGTCTGTTAATTCATATATATCGCATGCCATAAAGTGAAAAAAGGCCAAAAAAACCCTAGTGAAAAGAAAATGTAAATAAATATTGTGAGTCATGCCAATAGATTGGAAACAAGGAACATACCGAAATTATAAATGTAGATAGTTCTACTTTGAAGAACTGAATAGTAGTCAAGAGTCCACAAATTGTGAGGTATTGGGTGTGGGTATTTACTGTTTCATTGCTTGGGCTATAAAAGAGAGGAAAAGACATGGACCTAACTGTTACACCCTTGATACTTTGGCCAATGATTTGCACAATCTACCACATTATTTATTTTAATTCTATTTGATTCAGTGATCATGTTAACAGACATAATATTTGTTTTTAATTGTTTTTAGTTGTTTGTAATTTTCTGATGATGCATTTATTGTTTTTAATTAATTGACTTAATGTGTATGTATGCTCTTTCATGACTATTTTAAAAAACATCTGAATAAAGATTTTTGATTGACCGACTATAGAAATTGTTAGACCTGACAGCCTTAGCGTGGTCACCCTCAACTTTTTGCCTGCCTCCATCCACTTTTTGACACTGTTTTTGCTGGTTTTAGGACTCTGCACACTTTACCACTGCTAACCAGTGCTAAAGTGGATATTCTCGCTCCCTTAAAACATGTTGCCACTGGCTTGTGCCCAATTGGCTTATTTAATTTACTTATAAGTACCTAGTAAAAGTGCACTACATGTCCCCAGAGCCTATAGATTGAATGCCACTAGTGGGCCTGCAGCACTGATTGTGCCACCCAAGTAAGTAGCCCCCTAACCATGTCTCAAGCCTGCCATTGCAAGGCCTGTGTGTGCAGTTTCACTGCCAATTCAACTTGGCATTTAAAAGTACTTGCCAAGCCTTAAACTCCCCTTTCTCTACATATACGTCACACCTAAGGTAGGCCCCAGGTAACCCATAGGTCAGGGTGCTATGTAGGGAAAAGGCAGGACATGTACCTGTGGTGTTTATATGTCCTGGTAGTGTAAAACTCCTAAATTCATTTTACACTGCTGTGAGACCTGCTCTTTTCATAGGCCAACATTAGGGCTACCCTCATATACTGTTTGAGCGGTAGATCCTGATCTGAAAGGATTAACAAGGTCATAATTAGTATGGGCAGAATGGTAAAACACAATCCTGCTGACTGGTGAAGTTAGATTTAATATTACTATTTTAGAACTGCCACTTTTAGAAAGTGAGCATTTCTCTGCACTTAAATCCTTCTGTGCTTTACAATCCATATCTGACTGGGTTAGTTGACAGCTACATTGTGCACCTCACTCAGACAACCCCAAACACAGGATGCTCAGTCACACCTGCACACATCTGCATACTTCAGGGCTGGGAGGGCCTGACATCTACATGTCAAAGGAGAGTGGCCTGCCCTCACACAATAGACTGCCAAACCCTCTACTGGGACCCTGGCAGACAGGATGGAACTGTAAGGGGACTGTGTGCACTTCGAAGCCACTCGTTGAAGTCTCCTCCACTTCTAGGCACATTTGGGTATTTAAACAGGGCCCCTGACCCCATCAACTCAGACACTTCTTGACAAGATACCTACTGGGAAAGGAACCCTGAACCAGAACCTGTAACCTGCTATGAGAAGCTGCCTCGCTGCCCAAAGGACTCACCTGGACTGCTTTTCTGAGAAGGACTGTTGCCTTGCTGTTGCCCTGCTGCCTTGCTGACCTCTGGCTCTGCTGAGAAGTGTTCCCCAAGGGCTTGGATTGAGCTTTACTTCTGTTTTCTGAAGTCTCAGGGCCAAAAAGATTCATTTCTGCAAAGAACTCCTAGTGTGATGAAAATTCGATGCACCGCCTGCCGGAATCGACGCACACCCTGCACCATGGTGAGAAAATCACTGCACACTGAACCGGAACGACGCAGCCCGGCTCCCAGAGTATAGATTGACCAATGCCAGTGTTGTGACCGGCACTTCATCGCACGGCCCTCTGGATTGACGCATTCTGAGCCAGAATGACGCAGCCCGACTTCCTGTAAAGAGGAATCGATGCACCGCCTGCCATACAACAGAAATTTCCCTGCATCGCCCACCGGATCGAAGCAGCTCATGTGACTTCGTCCTGCACACCCAGGATTTCTGTGCATCATCCCGGGGTGTCCAAATACCCCGTAGCCCAAAGAAGATCCAAGATTGCGTGCCGAAAATTGATGCAAGGCCCATGCTACATGAAAAATATTGATGCATTGTCTGTGTGCGCCCAGAGAAATCTGACGCACACCTCACAGTTTTTCACCCATCTCATCCTCTGCGGTCCCTTGCAGATAATTTAGACGCAAACCAGTTACTTTGTGCTTGCAAGAGACACTTATTACTTTTAAGAACTTAAGACTCGTTTCATCATTTTCAAATCTTGATCATTTTGAAAAGGCTAGCCCACAAACCAATGAAAGGGACAGGCATGACATGGGCATGGTTAAAAGCCCAAAGAGAGATTACAACAGGGACGGAGCGCTTGTGCGCTCGACCCTAAAAAGGAGTTATTTACCTGCCATCCACTGATAGGTATCTTGGATTATAGGAAAGGGGAGTGATAGAATAACACTTATCAAGCTTCAATGAGGACACTTGGCACAATGAGAGTAAACAATGTGATAATATGAAAAAATCATTTTACGATAGTCTGTTTCCTGTCAATCTGTCGCTGCTCCCTGGCCTCAGAACCAGCCACGGTTGCTTTTGTGGGGGATTGGCCTTATTTCAATAATGCAGGCTATGGGTGGAAATCAAAAGCTAAAAACCTATCAATAAATAGCTGCCATTTTGAAAGACCAGAGAGCAAGGTTTCCTCAGATTCCTTAAAGTAACCTAATAGTAAATGCTGCAAACTGAGACTGATTTAGCTGCAGGACTTTTAGAATTAGATTAGGAGTTATAACCGCTTAGTGGATGCACAATAAGAAAAATGTCCATCATCAGCAATCCCCAGAGGGACCATTACATAGCAGGAGGGAAAGGCAGTAGAGATATGGTATGTAGAAGAGGAATCTGTTTTTGTGTGCAGAGGAACAGAAAATCCATAACAGATTTGTGGACAGAAATAGTCACATCCTTTATAAATAAAGGATTGAATCATACCACATGGTCACTAACAGTTAGGGCTAGAGGGCGAGCTAATGTGATACTATTTTGTTGAACTGCAATTGAAATGTACAATGTACATTATGAACTCTTATTACCACTGCTAAGTGGTTTATTTCATAGACCTGAAGTGATTCAGGTGGTATGCTGCTAGATACTGAGTAGAGCAGAAGATGTGCAAGAATAAATGGGCTACAGCACTGTTTGATTTCACTGCTGGTTTTAGTTAAGTTGTAGGTGACTGTGGGATGCAAAGTGACCATCACGTAATATGCCCTAGTTCTTCTCCTATAATTTTACATACATGTAAGTGATTATCTCCATGAACATTCCTTAAATGTTGTATATACTACAGTTGATGATTATTGGCAAAAACTAATAATATACATTTTAAAAATGGAACAGGGAGAAACTTGGTGTGTGTTTCTACCTGGGAAAGACTAATAATTTGGATCCTCGTTCCGAATGTGCCTAAGTTTGAAATCAACTTCTCAAGGGTCGTACCTGTGGTGGAAGCCCTGGCTTGAGAAAGTGGTTGAGCCTTTCTAGCACTGCTCATATAGTGTTAGCATGCTTAAGGCTCCCTCAGATCCCTCAGCTGTCTATCAAATTTAGGCATAACCAGAAAGGGGTTATAGAAAAACATATCACTGTTGACTTCTACATTACCATAGTTTCTAAGAACAGGGGCGTAACAAACACCCCTACAACCACTGCAGTGCGGGGAGATGGGCTTATCTTCTCTACAGAATGGGGGCCCCTTCAGTTTGTCTTTGAAGAGTGTGTCTCTCTATAGCAGCTGATGTGAGCTGCCTGCTTTGAGCTGATACAGCACTGGCCCCGGACTGAAAAGAAACAAAATAACTTATTTGTTTCTTTTCAGTCCAAGCCTGCCAATCACCTTAGAGGAATGGGTGGGTGGGGGCGGCTGAAAAAGAGCATCCTCCAGAGAGCACTGTGCTTATCTGTATTCATATTACTATTGTCTTTACATCTTTGTTTACTTAAGTTATCAGTCGGGAGTCACTAGGGCTGCTGTAGAATACATTCTAAAGTGTTTTCTTGCCTTTTCTTCTTACATTAGCTGTTTAAAGTACATTCTGATATGGGAAAAAACATAAGGCCAGGAGAGTAAATGCTAGCCATCACAGGTGATTTCATAATGTTGCCATTAAAGGATCTGATGGAAACCCATAGTTCTTACTTCCCTCAGGTATGCCTTGAATAACTTTGACTATTATGTTAAAACCAATATGTTATAAATATAGTTTAACAAATAATTGACAAATAACACCAATAAAAGTACAGCATTGAAAAACATAGGACACCAACTTTACTGAAATATTTACACATGCTTTGTGTATTTTTTAAACCAAAGTAAAGCCTTTATATTACATTAAAAAATCAGCGATTCAATATTTTAATAAACACATATTAAGTGGCAGGATTCTAAAGCAGAGATCTCAGCCTCACTCTTGTCAGACCTATCTTGTTTTTTAAACCTGACTCTTGTTTATTTGCTTTTCCCTTCATAGACAGGACTACAGTACCAGAATGGAATGCATTAACTACTAAGAGCTGAAAATTAAAAATGTGTGGTCACTGTGTAAGTTCTAATTGCTGATTTATTTTACACCTATGGAGCACAGAAGCCTTTTTCTTCATTGTTTCCACAAAGCACTTTTGTGTTTTCATACTGGTAGCTCCCATAACAGGAATTTACAGCAGCATTGGTTATTTTAGTTCCCAAAATAAAATATTTTCCTTGTGTATAACAAGGCAGTCAGTGATACCAAGTCAGGATCTAAAGACTGGGACAAAGGAGACCATGCACATGATTTTATTGGGCAGGTTATAATAATAGCAGCTGGCCATAAGGGAATTATTGCTGAAAGAGGAGTCATGGTATTGTGAGAGGTCTAAATGAAGCCAAAATGTATTGCTAGGTAAAATTCCAGACAAAATTATGGTAAGGTACCCGCAAAGGGTACTTGAATGTGCATCAGGGAAAATTACTGCTACTTGTGCATAAACATTATCTGCTTGGGTCGATGTCAAAGTTTTTCCCTAATTTGTCACTCAGAGTGTCACACGTGAGGCCTGGTAATGTCGCACATTAGCTGCTATCTGTAAACAATGAGATGTCACACATAAGCTGACTTAAACTTGGTAGTCCTGTTGGACTTTGTTAAATGTAGGCATGATTTCCCCCTGCATATGCAATAATCTGAAGAGGGAGTTCTGTGGGAACATCTGATTTATTTTAATCCAAAGAGATGAGTGGAAACGGTAACTCTTACACTGAATGTGAAGTAATTAAAATCTGTTACCAGGGCAAGTTGAATTATGAAGCATTGAAGGACCAAGTTAAGCTGCAGGGTTGATTAAATTATGTGGCAAGAAAAGGCAAAATATGTGACGTAATGTGTCACATTTTGTTATAGTATTACTTCAAATGTCATTTTTAGGGTTGAGCCTGCGTTACATGCGCTCGCGCATGCATTTCGCAGGGAGACTCTTTTGAATTTATAAAAGGGCTCGGAGCCCTGTCAACTTCACATCAGTGTTTTTTATTGGTTGGTGGGCTTCCCTAATAAAATCCGCTTGCTTTCATTAGTCGAAGGCACGCATATGGCATGCCTTTTCCGGTGGCTAGCCCTCCTCCAGCGCAGCGACCAAGTACAGAATACATGCGAGGCTCGCTGTTTTCCATCGGGTTCATGGACTTTTTTTTCTCTAATTTACGAGCCCGATCTCGCTTGGCAGAAGTCGAGCGCTTTATGTACTTGATTTCACTTTTTCGGGTTATGTACATAAATGCACTTTTGCCCGATAGGTGAAAAGTCGGGTTAGGAGTTTACAATGCGATCAGCTCTAACATGAGCAAACGCGAGACCCGATGCATTGTAAATGCTTGTTTAACTGGTTAACACCACCAGGGCAAAATGCTGACCTAATGTGTTCCAATTTAACATTCAAACACAGTATAATGGAACAGAAAGGTGGCTGATCAACTTTTGCACAGGGCCTTCTACTACACAGCAAAACACGTCACTTAGATCTTAGTAAAGTTTGATCTGTTTGAGTTAGATATACGTTTTATTTTGCTAAAATCTGTAGCTTATGAAGCAGATGATGAGTTATTTAGCAAACACATGATAATGTGGAAAATGGCACGGTCGTAGAATTGCATAATTGCAGTGGCCCTGTCTATTAACCAAAACAGCAATTACCAGGGCTTGCGTGGGCAATTACATACATCTGCATTATGTTCGCTATGTCTTTTAATATATGCAATGTTTAAAATACCACTAGGAAGACTATCACTGGTGTCCTAGAAGTTAACTTCCGAGGGGGCACACATAATGTCACAGACAAACTGGTTCTCCACTCGGGCACTCAGAATAAGGCATTAAATAGAAAAAGAAGCTGTCAGTGTCATAGAATAGGCAAATTTATGGAGGATTAACTTGCTCTGCCAAAATTGAAATAGCTTGCTTAATCTTCACCTCTTGGTGGCTAGGTTTAATTTGCATTTGCACATCCCTTAACCCTATTTAGGTGTCAGCGGGGGAGCATTCACTCAGCCCCTAAAGTTAGATTTTGTCAATAATAATAATAATAATATTAATAAAATAAATGATATGAACACATCTTAATTTGTGCATCTAGAGCATACTCATCCCAAAAGGAAAACTTTTTAGGTCTTGGCTAGACAGCGCATGTGCTGTCTCGAAGAGACATGTTGTGCACCATCTGTGGGCTTCAGCCCACACATAGGTTTATTATTTGATTACTCCATCATAGCTCTTGTGTTCTTTCTCCCTATTTGTCCATGGCATGCATATGTCATGCCTCCTCTTGTGTTCAGCCCTCCCCACAGTATGGACCAAGTAGTTGTATCCTTCCACTGCTTCCATTTTAGGTACTATTTTTTTCTTTGGGTTTGAGGACTCTACACAAGCACTCCATCTCCTACTACCCGCTCCACCCCACCAAAACCCACATCATATTTCTCTCCCATTGTGTCAGCACATTTTCGATTTGTTGATAATGCTGATCATGGATGGCAACAGGGCAGAACCATTTTTTTTCAAACAGCAGTAAGTTTTGTTATCAATTATTGCAACCACATGATCTCAACAGTTTTGGCAACTCTGAGAAGAATAAGTATTTTATGGTGAGTCGTGACTTTCACTTTCCTGGACTAACATGAGCCCGGTACGGGTCCTCTTTGGGCTTAGCATGCTGCATGGGTGAGTTGTGATTTTTATACTATTAACTTTCAATTTGGGGCCACTAGGAGCAACCTAAGCCACAGCACAGAGCGCCACTGCCTGGCCATTGTCTACTCCTCCAGGCAGCACGGGCGATGACACATAACAAACCCTGGCACAACCCCCACAAAGCACGACTGAGCTGTAACCAGCAAATGCTTTCAGTGCAAATTTACACTTTGAAGATTAATAAAAAAATATATATATCTTGAAAGCAGAAGAGGCTGCCAAGCTTTCGTAAAGCAGAGCAGTAACTCTGAGCAGCAGTCAAATGTCTCTGTGCATTCGCACTTAAGTGCAGAAAATACATATATCTGTGGGCTGCAGAAGTTCCATGTCAGTCCCCTTCCCACACATCTCCTCATCCTAATGCCAGATCCCTCTTCAATTACTCAAGGTGCAAAGTTTTCAGATTGATGGCCTGATTTATGAAAGGTTAGCGCCGCCTTTATGTCATTTTTTGACACAAAAGAAGCGTAAACTCACAAAATATAATTATATTTTATATACTTACGTTTGTAACTTTGCGCCGCTTTTGCGTAAAAAAATGATGTAAAGGCGGTGCTAATTTTTAATAAATCAGGCCCTAAATATGCTATGTGTTCCTCATGCCTCAACAGCACTCTTATGAGCTCGCTAAACTTTAGGCTCCCTCTGAAAGGCACGAGCAGTTGAGAGGAATAGTGTCTGGAGTCAGCAGTACTTGAAGATATGTAATTTTATGTGTACAATTACAACAAAGTAGTATTTTTTTCAGTGGGCTGCCACATCTTATTAACAGTGGACTGAGGCTACCATGTATGAAAGGAGATGTGAGATGGTGGTTCCGGTGCGTGATACAAGCAGATTTGTTGGTTTCTGGTCACGGCTTCTCTACTCCATTAAATGATGTGGTCTTGAGCATATGACGTTCTTTTCCATGTGCAATAATTTCTTTACATAGCAGACTTTGGAGCACCTATTCCCCGTAGAGGGTATATAGAAGCTTGGCCATTCACTCAGTCAAGAAAGTTTTTGTGTGCAATATTATTGTTAATATTGTGTAGAAACAATGTACCAATGTACATGTAGAACACAGTACATACCCCGATTATGCCACAGTCATCACAGGCTCCTATTACTGCCACATTTGCTAGCTGCTCTAATGTTTTTGCCCACAGGTTTTATGATTGTTGTCAGAGAGTTACTCGGACTCTGTTGGTGCAATAATCCAATTCTGAATAAACTCTTATGGTTGTGAGGCATGAAACATGAGCAGTGAACCAAGAACCTCATGCTTGGGAGTGTGTGGTGAGTTGGGACACTGATAATTTACATTGTGTTTGAGGCAGTGCATCTTAGTTTTCCCTCCCCATGGTTATATTTTGATTGTGAGCCGGTGTTTAGTCTGCAGCTTACGGTGTGCGTGCCTCCAGGCTCAGCCCCACCGTTATCGCGAGCAGCGTGACAGAGCCAGTAGTGTCCTGCAGTCTAAGACTGAAGCTTGTCTGCTGGCTCAATCCCCAGTGAGCTAATTCACTAATGGAGGGCACATTTATTTTGGTGCCCACGCCTATTTTCTGTCCCAGTCTGAACCTTCATATACCCTGGCTCAGTAGCTCTCACTCATTGGTGCAGGGTATCACACTTTAGAGCACACGTTTGGCCTGTGGCAGTGGATTCTCTGAGAGATGGGTACAGACTACATGCCTATTTGGGGCATGCTTTATTAGGCCCTGATTATGAAACCCATGAAACTCGGTAGAATGTGGTGTGGTACTTACACATCATCTTAATATGATACCCTGCGTGGTTGTTTTACTGGAGGCGGTAAATACCTCCTATGCTAAGTTTTGCAGGTAAAAAATGGGGTGTTTACTTCACGTAATTCTGCGAATATTAAATTTTTATTGCACCTTCCCCCAAAAAATTTGCAAGATGTTTGCTGATTTCTTTTGCCAAAATTACAAGAAATAGGGGGAGGGTGGGGCAGGAGTGAGGGACTGCAGTAAACAAACAAGCTTGGATATTGAGTAGGTGCCATTGTATATCAATGCTTAGATATTAATCATTAATCATTTAGGCAGCGTTCGTAATTCAGTGCTTCGTCACAGTCACTTCTCTTTTTGGCATTTCGACCTTTAATGATTTGATGTAATAGTCTCTAATGGATATCCCTTGATAAGGATTGGCACCTCTTGTGCTGCAATCACTGGTTTGCTGGTATCTTGCATAGAAGGATGCACTGGTGTCTGAGTAGGCTAGTCTTGAGCTGGCTGGAAAGCAGAAAGAGCTGGAGGTCAACTCTCCCTCTGGTATTTGCACACACTCTTCTGAGCAGTCTGTACTGGCCCCCTCGAGTGAGGATACTTGAGGAGGCGCACACATGTTGGTGCACTTCTTTATATTGCAAACAGATGGCTTTATGCTGCCAGGTAACACTAAGTACTACAAAAGTTACACTTATGATGCAATTTTGTGAGCATTTGGAAAAAATTGTGTTATGAGGGGGTTGTAAGTGTTGTAAAAACATATTCTAGAGATCAATGGGCAGAGTGCTATTTGTAAGTATGCATACCATGAACATCTGTAGAGGTAACATCTTTATTAATTATGGAGCTGCAATCGCCAGATGTGACCGGGTAGGAAAGAAACGCAGAGGTGTTGCACTAGTAGTAAAGAAGGATCTAGATTGCTAAGTCACCCCAATGTCCATTCCAGTTAGTGAAAGCTTGGTCTTCTCTATCAGACTATCCAGTAACTTTACTTTCTCAGGGCTACTGATATATCAGCCTCCAGCTCTAGTTACAGAGTTTATGAATAACGTACTGGACATAATAGCTGCCTACAACCTTCAGACAGCTAATTGTTTGGTACTAAGGGCCAGATGTACCAAAGGATTTTACCCAGTCGGTGTCTATGGGAAAAAGCTTTTGTACATATGGCCCTAAGTGACTTAAATATTCCCATAGAGAACTCCGATGGTTCACGTGTTGTCAGTCTTGTGCATGATCTGTCAGTGATCTACCTAATCAAGATGGTTAATTTTCCAACACATTATAAGGGTCATACTTTGGACCCAATCTATACTAATCTACCTAATAGGATAGTGTACTCGCCAGTGGCATCAGGATGGACAAATTATTGTATTATCCCATTTTTGATTCCAAAAGTTGGAAAGCACATACCCAGGGCCACATACCTTAAATCTTCCCGACAGTGGCCTAAATTGAATATGGCCAGGTGGGAGCAAGCTTTATGCAAATCAAACCCCAGCATAATTGCTGACAGAGAGGTCTCGTTGTCATATACAGGAATTACAAAGAATCTGGATGACCTAATTCCATTAAAACCAAATATAAAATGCCATCTAAGGACAAAACCCTTTGGTTTTTCGTAAGAGTTAAGGCAACTAAAAAAGGAATGTAAAAAATATGAAAGAAAATGGAGAGGTAAATATGATGAAACAAGTAAACAGATTTAAAAAGTATCTCTGATAAAAAAAAATCATCATGCCATTAGGAGAGCCCGTGTGAACGATCTGTCAGGAAGAATCCAGCAATTAGCAAACTCCTCAAGAAAGATCTATAGAATAGTGAATTGCTTTCTAAATTATGACATGCCAAAAGCAGGACCTCCTGCATCAACAGAACGCTGTGAATCCCTTGTGAATTACTTCCTAGGGAAGATGAAGGATATTTATGATACCTTATCAGGCTCACCAGACTATGAGGATAATCTAGATAACAGATTAATAGTCAATAACAATCTATTAACACTCTGAGTTTCTGCAGTTGACTATAGAGAAGGTTATGGCTGTGACAACCTCACTTAAATCAGGCTCACCGCTTGATCCAGCTCCAATTAACTTCCTGTTGAGAGATGGCAACGTGATGCTCACTGCCCTAACCGACCTGTACAATCATTCCCTGAAAAACTACAGTGTTCCAGAGGAATTAAAACATGTCATCATCCACCCATCACTAAAGAAACCTAATTTATCATTTAAATCCTGAGAAGATAAGCAATTACAGATCTATTTCTTTATTACCTGGTATCAGTAAATTTTTAGAAAAAATATTAATAGGTACAGCACAGATTATTTGGAAACCAACAACATTCTTCATCCTACTCAGACTGGGGTCCGTGCTAGCTGTAACACTGAAACAGCATTTTTAAGGGCCATGAACGACCTTTAAATGGTCATAGGCTAGGGTGGTTTGGCAGGACTGATCCTCCTGAACCTGAGTGCCAACTTCGATATGTTTTCTTTCCCATTCATCTTCACCGATTGGAAGCAGCTGGCATTACAGGGAAGGCCCTCAGGTGGCTAGCCTCTTTTCTGGACAAACATACTTTTCAAGTTAGTGACAGGCCCTGCATGTTGTCCAGTTAGTTGTTTTGGGGAGTTTTGCAGGTCTCGTATCTGAGCTGTAAATTTTTTAATGTTTGTGTCCGTCCGTTAGTGGGTATCATCTGCTCCTTTGGTTTTGATATGGTATCTTATGCAGGCAATACCCAGCTGATTGTTACATTATTACCAGACATGGACTCTACATCTGCCAGATTCAACAGCTGCTTAGTAAAGGTACCATAGTGTATGGCAGCCAGCTGTTTGGAAAAAAACAAGGTATTAGTACTAGGGAACAAGCCAACACTCTGGGATCAGATAATCTGGCTTTCTCCTTTGGGAGAGCGTCCAAGGTAGAAGTAAAAAGTCTAGGATTGTGACTGGACAATCAGCTTACCAGGGCCTCCCAAGTGGAAAAGGTGGCTGGCAGCTGCTTTGACCTCCTAAAGGTCTTGAAAAGGCTGCCGATAGAGTCACATAGAATTGTGATTCAAGGGTTGATTCTGTCTCATCCAGACTATGGGAAGTCGCTTTATCTAGGCTGTCTGAAGTCAGTGGTTAAAAAATGTCAGGTTGTTCAGAACGCTGCGGTCTGGATACTGCTAGGTATCCCGAAAACACAATCTGCAAGTGGGGCACTCAAAACTCTTCATTGGCTGCCCATAAGTCATAGTATGCAAGTTAAGGCACTATGGATGATACATCGGGCAAAACACAACCCAGGTCCTGTGGATCTTCAGCAATTAGCAACTATCTATCATTCCAATAGGGACCTGAGGTCAAATCACCTTGGGCTGACCCTCGTCCCTAGACTCAAGAGAGCTGGGAGAGGAGGTTGGTTTTTAACTTACCTTGCATCCAATCTCTGGAATCCTCTGGCTATCAGCATTAGAATGGAGGACAATTTTATTACTTTTAGAAAAAATATTAAAGGCATATCTCTTCCTTAGGTTTTTGGTTCTTTTTTTTCACTCTCTCCAACCTGTCTTGTTAGTGCTGGGAAACCTGGGGCTCAGGTAGTAATCTGCTCTAAAAATGTGGTGAATAGAATAGAATAGAATAGCATGCTGAGAAAATTCTATGGGTATGCTTTAATAGTTGTAAATGTACTTGTGCTCCAATATTGTTATCTCTCCTACATCTGTATTGGTGTGTGTATGTGCGTTCTCATATTTTTGTGTGTGTAAAATAATACTTCGTATATCTATTATATATGGGCTAAAGTACTTCGTGCTGCACATTATAGGGACATTGAAAGCTATGAAGGAGTTCCAGGGTCATATAGCAGAACGCATCCTGGGACCCCTTTTATTTATGGGGGCATAGAACACTGAGGTTACCTGCAATATTCTTTGAGTGGACAGCAGGGCATATTTTATTCCTTATAATAGATGGTGATACCATCATATGCTCCATAAACCAGTTAAATTCTTGGGGCCAGATTTAAAGAAAGGTGGCACTACATGACATGCAGCGCTTTTTTTCTTCCGGCCCCTTGTACCCTCCTACCACCTCCATGTGTGCTCCGTATTTAAAATATGGTGCACCATGGCACAAGGTAGGGGACAATTACATCAGAATTTCTGACGCAATCGAAGTACTGTTCAGGGTTAGCACCAAAATGTTGGCGCTAACCCTGAACAGTACATAGAGGCCAGTGAAAACAATGGCATGCCCCCTATTAAGGCATGCTCCAAGCAGGCATTAAAAATGCTGAAAGAAATGACGCAAAAAAATCTTTTAGATTTCTTTGTGCCATTTATTTGGTCTCCCTAACTGGGTAACGGCCCACCTTGCATACATTATGCCTGGTGCAGGCGTAATTTGGTGCAAGAGGTTACAAAGTGGCGCAATTCATGCATTGCACCACTGTAAATTTGCCACAGTGATTTTGGCTTGTTGGGCCACATTAGCATTAAAAACATGACGGTAATGTGATGCAAGGAGGTGCTAAGGGCTCTTAAATATGACCCCTAGTCTGTTGCTCCTTCATATGAAGGAAGTAGTATGATTGCGGGCATGAAGAATAAAATCAGAATCTCTAGTGCAAACTTAAACATACTCAAATCAGTAATTTGTTTCAAAAGCATTAATAGAATCAGATTAATATAAACCAGTCTAACATGTTTGCAGTTCAGACTTAGTGTAAAATGCAGAGGTACTATCTTTCTGGTAACAAACCATAGCATGCACAAAACACATTGAAATAAATATCTTCTTTGTGCTAATCACTTTTTACTGTAAATAAACAAATCATATGTATGAAAAGTGTTTAAACTACAGTTATGCTATTATCATGGTAGTCCCTGGCTCTGAGGGGGAACTTATTTGTATGAGGATGTGCTCCTCGTGAAAAATCGATGAAGAGGGCTGGCTGATAGGTCCAGTAACACAATGGTTTACCACAAAACATTAAAATCAATCTGAAACGTTGTTTTAGGGAATATCACTTGTTCTGAGTCAACAGCTCATCCTTACCTACATACCCCAACATGAACTCCTGAGTAACATGCAGTGGCAAACCCAATAAGTTTCACCTACGCAAGATCTGTTGGCATTGTCAGTTTTTTTTTTGTTTTTTTAGCTCCGGTGTACAGCAGTGCTCAAAGTAAAAACAAAAAAGCATTGGCAAAGCCAATTGGTCTTGCCTGTTCAAGATCAATTGGCTTTGTCAATGTTATTTTAGATATGTTGGACAACAGCTGTGCAACTTGGCCGAAATTAACGAAAATAAAAGATATATGACTCAGTCAATGCTGGCCGTGCCATTGCACTTTTTTTAACATTCAGCTTTGTTGTGCAGCAGTTGAATTGCAACATTTAAGAAAGCTAAATAAAACGCTGTGACGTGGAGCACTGCTGCATCACAATTCTTTTTGTGAATAACTTTCATACATGTTGCACTGCAGCTGTGTTGCTATACATGGCAAAAAATAAATTTACAAAGCCAATAACTCTCATAGGTGAGACCTATTGGCTTTTCCAATGCTTGTTTCTCTTTGACGCTAAACATATCATGAAAACTCCTGCTGATGTCATGTGGATGCAGGAAGCAAAGGTGAAGTACTTCTACAACGTGGTTAGCTACAGCAAGGGAATGAGCATTGTGAAGGGAGGGCACAAGAAGGTATTGTTACACTGCTGCCCAAGAACATGCATTTTTAAATATTTTTATTCAAAAAAAATTATCCACCAATTAAGTTATCAAGTTTTTATTCATTACATTTTTCTTCTTTTTCCGAAATAGGTTTGGACAGTTTACTCTTGTGTAGATATTCAGCACAAGCTTGGTAGTTTGTTCCATTGCTATAAGGAGTTTCTCATTGAATCTGTATTTTACCTTACAAGGCATTGGTTTACTAACAAAGTGGGAGCTCATAACCTGTTCTTCCCTCAATTAATATGATTAAATGTCACATGAAAATAATAGAATCACATTCTGAATTGACATGTATCTGCTGAGATGGCTCTACACAGAACTAGACTTTATATTCTGTGCAATTGATAAGTCATAAGTCATATTTAAAGTGCTTCAGAATTGTATTACTTATATTGTATTATTCCAAGTCTTTGGTATGTCCTATTGAGTAGCACATTATCAATGACTAACTGAATCAATTGAATATATGCTGCATTGTTTACATTTCTAGTAGTTAGTTATGTTACTTTGCAATGCTAATGAGTTCAAATAAAATTATTTTCTCACCCACAATACTTCTGTGTTCTTCTTTCACCTTCCATACCCTTCCTTCTCTTTCTCTCCCACAGTACAACACTGGCTTGCCATTTCTTGGTTCTTGCTCCTCTATTTCATCTATATTTTACCTTGTGTGTCCCCAGTGAGGTTTTCTCTACTCTATAGCTGCTTGAGAAATCTGTATCCATCCCTCCTCCTTTGCAATTTCCTGCATTCCATTCATGTATCTACTTTCCAATTGCTCCTGGGTGCTTTATTTCCACCTCAATGGTTCTGTTATCCCCTTCTCGTACCATCTAGGGGTAAAAAGGAGTCCCCCTCAGCTCCTGTGGCGTAGCCCCCCTATGATCCCTGGTTTTGGAGAGGACCTCCTCAACCATTAAGCCATGCCATTGCATGCCTGGTAGACTGTATGCAATAGCATTGAATATGAAGCATTTATATGCTATGAACAGCCACTCTGCTTTTCCAAGCAGAAAAAACCACAGAAAAGCAACATTGTTATTGTAACATCACTGGCAGACAGAGGCCAAGTACCCCTTTTCTCATGCCCGTGGCAGGGGCATAATGGAGGCCCCTGCAAAATGGGGGGTCCAACTCTCCACAGAGGCCCCTATTGAGCCCAAGACTAATGAATATCTGTGCGATTTGTGAGACATCTGGTTCCCTCAAGACATTCTGCAGGTGGGCCCCATCATTTTGCATTATGCCATTGGTATCATCATTCCTCCTCAGGTATCCAATATACATCAGTGGTTTGGCGCTTCAAACAATACCCTCCAACATCTACGATTTCCTTTTATCATTTTCATCTCCAACCTCCTCCCAAGATTAGGCTTTATCCTCTCAGGCATACTTTCTCTCAGGTGCTTCTCTCTGTCAACCCACTCTAGTACTCTCAGGTACTCTTTATTGTAATCAGTATCCATGGGTGTAGCTCGGTCAGTAAGACTGAGGGGGTGTGAGTGTCAGATTTTCCAACAATCAAGTTTGCATATTATTTTCAAAAATATTACACAACAAGCAGGAAACATGAGAGGGGCTTGAATGGCAGTGGAAAGTGAGAGAAACACTTGTGTTGGGCGCTACTCAAAGAACGTAGCTCTCTGCTTTGGTGTAAGTGGAAGGAATTGGGGATTTGCTCCTGTTGACAGGCCATTATTAAGTCCTTGGATCCTACGAATTTAATGTTGAACGTGTTACTGGCCAAATTTATTAAAATCGCCCAAACCAGATTCAGGGGCACTGCGAGCAATGGATAATTATGTTTGGAATTTTCACCCGCTCTTGCCTCTCTGGTTTGCAGTAATTTGTTAGGGTGCTGAGCTTCAATGTTGCACTTTGGGTTGAGATCCTTATTGGAATATAACTTAATGATCATTTAATGCACTACACACTTAAGAGCTTTGATCACTGTGAACCATTCTGTTTATTATTCATCATGTGGGGTCCTGGGCTGTGGTGGCCCGGCCTTATTTTTAGTTTAAGGTTTTATATTATTATGCAGGAATGTTCTTTACTGTGGTATGTGCATTGAAATCTTGGAGCATTTTTAGCATGTGTTGAATGTTCAATTGTATTATCAATTGTTCTCTTTTTGTTTTTAATTGTATTGGATTTTATTATCTGTACAAAAACTACTTATTAACTCAAATTAGCAGTGATAATTAGAGGCATATGTACAAGCCTTGTGTGCCACTGGAACATCCCTTTTTATGGCACCATGGTGGTGCATAGGGCAGACCCATATCTGTGAGTCCACACAAAGTTGCTTTGCTTAACTTTTCATGGCTTTGTAGGTATGATGTAAGGCAACGCAGTGCAAGTCACTGTGTTGCCTTGCTCTGCATCAGGGGGACGTTCCATGGGTGTTGCAGAGGGTTTTCCCACAACACCTATGGGTTTTGACACATTGCCAGATTTACAAGGCTTTGTAAACCTAGGAATGTGTCAAAACTGAACGCCTCCCCAGGGGAGGCGTAACAAGAAGAAATGTTTTCATTTCCCCTTGTTATTTCCTCTTTCCATGTGTGCTGCATGTGGCAGCACACATGGAAAGAGGGAAATGCCTCCATGGAATGCTTTTGTGCAGAAAGGTGTCCTTTCCTACACAAAAACTATCTTGTCAACAATACAGACACTCTTGCACCAATGTTCCAAGTGTGCCTGTGTTGGCTCTAGGCACCAAATTGTGCAACGGTGCTAGCTGAAAGGTCAGGAATCCACAGTGTCTTGTAAATATGGTGCATTCCTGCCCTTTCAAATTGGTGAAGGGCAGCACAGCAAACAAACTTGTGGTGCTGGCCTAGGTAAATTCTTTGTAAATTTGCCCCTAAGAGAGAGAAAACACAATGGGGCATATATAAACAATAAACTGGCACAGCGCAGTGTTGCGCCTAAATTGGCACCACCGCGCTGCATCAGTTGTGAAGCACAGGGATGTGCCATATTTACAAAAATATGGCACTCTATGTTTCCCCTAGTGCTGGTGTTAAATTTAGCTGCCAGTACCAAGGCAGCAATCCTTGCTATGGGCTGCACCCATAATACAAGGGTGTCTGCATGGAAGGGAAGGATTGTTTATGTGCAGGAAGGTGTCCCTTACTGCACACAAACAATGTACAGTGGTGATTTGGCACTTCTGTGTGTGCTGCACACAGAAAAAGCAAAAATGAGGAGAAATGAAGTCATTTCTCCTCGTGGCACATGCTAATGCCACCCCTGGGGTGGCATTAGTTTTTGGCGCTGCGACAGTTTTACAGATTCTTGTAAATCCGAGGCCCACAGCAACACCCATTGCACGCCCCTCTGCCACAGAAAACTGGGTCTGGGGCATATTTATCAGCTGGCTTTAAGCCACAGAAAGTGGCTTAACGCCACCTTGTAAATATGCATAATGCACAGCGCCACCAGAGCATCAGAAAAAGTGACACTCAGGTGGCGCAGTGGGGCTTGTAATTATGCCCTAATATTTCGTAAAATAGCCAACATCTTTGAAGATATTCAAAAGAGCGAGTGTGTTTGTGCTTTTGTGTTTGTGTGTATGAAACCATTTCCTGGTGAATTCTGACAGACACCGCACCATACCTGACTGAATGCAGCTGCACTCAACTATATACCAGAAAATGCATTTATTATGGGGGTGTAACACCCCGAACACTCCCTCTAAAGCTATGCCCCTGTCAGTATCTCCCATACTCATCAGGTACCTTTTGTTCCAGCAGTAATCTTTTCCACAATTCGTTTCAGCTACCCGCCGTAGTCTTGCTTTCACCACATTTCCAACACAGGTACATGCTGATCCTCACTAATACCTCTGAGTAATTGGTATTCATATCTTTTCTACAAATCCTCTATGAGTGTGTCACACAGAGATGCCCCCCACACCCGAACACACACACATGCAAACCTATTTTTGATCTTGCAAGCTGATTTTAGCCTGGTTAATCCCACATGCAATGCTTAAATGGGTTAATTGAATGGAATGGGTAATTTTTCAATCTGGGAAACAAGCTACAAAAGTGTCCTTATTTTGCGCAGTTATGTAACAGCTGATGGTTCCTTTCATAGCGTGTATATTTGAGTTTATTCTTAGTGATTAGTGCTGATTGCTACTTTTAAAGGAAGCTAAGCGCATTGTGGTCGCTTGATTTACTAGAGATTTGCAGGGATGAACATCTTAATTTTCTCAACCTCCTTTGATTTACTACAGATTTGCACGGATGAACATGTTACCCTGGTCAACCCACTGAACGTATTTAGCTGTGAACTCTATGACAGTAAACTGGAAACAAGTTAACTGCAAGAGTATATTGCCATTTCCAGGAAAGCAAGAAGGGCAGATGTCACTGTTTATTTCTTTTCTAAACTCCAGTCAACTTCGACCACAGTTGATATACTCTCCTGGCACAGCACATCATAAATTGGTTTCTAGTGGACATTGTGTATTCCAGTTAAATACCGAGCTTAATTTACTGGCCAAGAGCAGGTTCACAAGCACCTGCTTTATGTTATCGAATGCTAATTTAATCATGGGACACTATCAAAATCAATGGCCTGAAAAGGCCTTTGCGAGACTGAATAAACTATATTGCTTCAGGTCGATAATATTGAATATTTGCTGGCTTTGTCCTTTTGCTCTAGCTAACAAATGGAGCACTATGCATCCAGATAACCTTCAATTAACTTACAGATATGATAAAGTATGCATTAGGGGTATTGGTTTAACTAGTAAACTGTAATGAAACCACTTAGAGAGATGCATGTCACCCGTTACTAATGGCATCCTGCATTCTAAGAGCTTCTAGCATAACAGTCTAGTGAACAATATACATTATGGTGAATTGCTGCAGAAATCATTTCCAGAATTGCGACTTTCATAGGCTGGTAATTAAGGTACACAAATCTTGGCAATTGGGGCTTTGCAATGATACTTTATGCCATTCAGTATAGGAAGCGAATAGATTACATAAATTTCTCTGCTGTAGGAGAAGTCAACTTGAGGAAGTAAAGAACTGCAGTTAATTTGGAAGTGGAATATTAATCACTATAGGATCTTAAAGGTACTCAGTAAGCCCATGTTTTGTGTGGTTTTCCTCACAGTTTTTTGTCTTCTGTTGTTCAAAACGTTTTTTTAGGCATACAACTCTAAACACTTTACTCCTGCTAATCAGTGGTAAAGTGATTGTGAATGCTCATTCAACCATGGTAAAATTGGCATATACATCATTTGCTCATTTATTTTATCTGCATCGGCAACCACACCAGGACCACGATCTTCAGCAATCCACCTTTGTCAAGCCATGCTTCAGATCCAGCTTGCAGCTTGACCCTTTGACTACTCCTCAATGGTCACATTTTCTGAATATAAGTTTCTCTTTCTAAAGGTAAACTTTCCATCGGGATGAAAATGGTCCCTGTATCAGGCCCAGGCTTCATGGCAGTCAGCCTTAAATTTTGGCTCGAACCTAGTCTAGCATGACCAGATAACCGCTGTTAACACTTAGGGGGTCATTACGACCCTGGCGGAAGGCAGAGAACCGGCAGTAAGACCGCCAACAGGCTGGCGGTCTTATCTTGTGGAATTATGACCATGGCGGTTACCGCCATGGTCATCCACCGGTTCTCCGTACCACCCGCCAGGGCGGAGACGACCGCCGGGCTGGAGACCTGGGTCTCCAGCCCGGCGGCCGTCACTATACCACCGGTGGTATTTGGACCCGGCTTACCGCCATGGATTTCCAGCGGTTTGAACCACCATGAAATCCATGGCGGTAAGCACCATCAGTGCCAGGGAATTCCTTCCCTGGCACTGATAGGGGTCTCCCCCACCCAGACTCCCTCCCCTACACCACCCACCACCCCTGCCACCCCCCAAAGGTGGCAGGGCCCCCCTCCCCACCCCGACCCCCAACATCACATAACTCACACACACCCGACACGCATGCAGGCACCACCAACACACACACGTACACACCCCGACATACATGCCAACATCCACACACACAGTCAGACACGCACACCCACATTCAAACATACACGCACACATCCATACAGACATACCCACAGACATACATGCACTCATTCCCAAACACGCATCACCCCCACAAGCATACACACACTCACACACCCCCTCTACATACTCAGACGCACACCCCCATGTACGCACACAACACCCCCCCACCCCCCTCCCCTAATGGACGATCGACTTACCTGGTCCGGCGATCCTCCGGGAGGGGACGGGAGCCATGGGGGCAGCTCTGCCGACACCACACCGCCAACAGAACACCGCCACGGCGAATCACAGGACGTGATTCGCTGGGCGGTGTTCTGTTGGCATGGCGGTGGAGGTGGAGCAACCTCCACTTCCCCGCCGCCCGCCAGTATGGCTGTTGGCGGCTCTCGGTCTGTAAAGGGACGGAGAGCTGCCAACGGTCATAATAGGCCAAGCGGCAAACCGCCTGCACTGGCGGTCTTCCGCACGCCGGTCCCTCAGCGGTCTTTATAAAAGACCGCCGAGGTCAAAATTACCCCCTTAGTGTTTTTCTGCACTAATTTTAATTCAACCATTAAAAATTCATATCTCCAGTTGTACTTATTGGGTTTCATTGTTTTGGAATCATTTTAAGTATCAAAATGTACTCTTGAAAAATATATTCTTGAAATTGGTTTGGGATTTTTCTTGTGTTTTTACTTTATTACTGTTTGAGTGCTGCACAAATACTTAACACAGTGCTTTTAAGTTAGGCCTGACTGATTTGTGCTAGCTACCAGGGGGTTAAGCACATGTTTGTTTAGTGACTCTTGTGGTCCACCCTGACAAGGACTGTAATTAATATTTGAGCTGGGTTCTCACTCCTCTCAACTAACACCCCAATTTTTTACAACTGCCATCTATCAAAAGGAGTCAAATGTCTACAGTAGGATATTGATGATCAACTATCATGGAAATACAAGAGGTTGCACCTCCAAGATAGACTGACAAGAAACTTACAAACTCAACAAAGGGAAGCCTATTCTTGATTATCAAATTTCCAGAACAGCTTTATTGTTATCCAAGCTGTCATGTATAGTGATCTAGTGGGAATAATTGTATTTGTATGACCAAATAAAGAATCTCAAAAGTATTAGATATGCAATTGATGATATTGAAACACATATGGCTGGTCTCTGTCTAGAATGTCAAAATCTCTTCAAAAAGATAGACTAAGGGCCTGATTTAAAACTCGTCGGATGGGTTACTCCATTACAACGGTGGAGGATATCCCGTCCGACGAAAATCTAAATCCCATTATTTTCATGGGATTTAGATTTCCACAGAAGGTCTATCTGTTACAATTGTGGTGGAATAACCTGTCCACCAAGTTCTAAGTCAGGCCCTAAATGTGGCCCTAGCCATCGCCAGTGGCTGAGATTAATTCAAAATTATTCCTTTCATCCTTATGTTTGTTACGAATATCATGTGTTGTTTCCAAATTGTTGTCAGGAAGTTACATTTTATAATAACAGATAAAGCATAAAGACTCAAAAATGAGATTGAAAGATACTCAGGAGCCAACACTTGTATGACTGTTTTATTGGTGTATTATTTAAGTGTAATGTTTTTATAACAGTTTTACCTTTATAATAACTCTAAAAAAAATCCTCTGATGTAAGTTGGAAGTTCTTAACCTGGAGAATAAGTTAATAGCTGACTATCCATGGGGAAAGTATGAGCAAGTATATTTAGGCAGTGAATGCTTCTTTTCCAACACCTCCTCCTCCAGTTATAGTACTTGTCTGATGTTGTCAGATGTTATTTCTCTGGGTTGTTTCAAAGTGTAGGAAATTCATTGCCATGACAGTATGCAGTCCTTACTAAGTCATCTAGAGGGTAGAGTAAATATCAAAATATGGATGAATAAAATGCATGTCCTAAATTTGTAATATGTTGTACATTAATATAAAACTAATTATATTTAATATCCAGTTATCACTTGTGACTAAAACATGATTCTGAACATTAAAGATAATGGGCCTTATGTTCATACAATACATTTCCTAAAAGTGGTTGGGAATTGTGCACCAACTTTTGCTGACAGCATTTGCTTTTTGCAACCTAACATATGTTCAAACATGTTGGCTTGCAAAATTATAATTTGTAGGGGGTTTCAATTTCACATAGCTCATTAATATACCTAAGGTAGGATGTAATTTGTGACCCACTACGAATCGCTGCCATCACATGGATGGTGGTATGCTGTGGTCAGCGGAACACCATGTATGTGATTGCTTTTAACTAAAGCAATCATTTTTCAAGAAAACACAGCCTGTTTTCCTTAAAAGAAAAGTTTCTAAGCTTTCTTTTATGAGTAAGCAGTGGTCCCAGGGATCACTGCCTACACCTAAAAACTGTTTTTTGCAACTGGGTTACCACCTCCTTTGAGGTGTTGGCAAACTATTAATGATTACTGACTGCAATTGTGGCCATAAACCATTTATGCACACCACAAGAAATCTCAAATTGCAAGGGACTCCCTAAATACATGACTTTCAATTTGGGAAACGGTATGTTGTTACATACCTATTTTGCAATTCAGTAATAAGTTACTGAAACACAATTTAGGTTTTGAACATACCCAAAAGCGTTTTTTGATCGAAGAATTTGCGATCCCTAAATAGCTTTGATCATAAGGCCAGATACCTAAAGATTAACCTTCCAGTAATACCCCTTTAACATTCCAGACAGTTGCATGTTTTTATATGACTACGGTATTTCACCCTTTCCACAGAAAAATACATATGGCCTCATTTATAAGCCCCTACTGGCACACAGTGCCACTGGAGCATCATTTTTTTACACTTTGGTGGTGCAGTGTACAGCCCATATTCACAAGGCCACACAAAGACACCTTGCGTACCTTATCATGGCCTTGTAAATATAGCCCCCTGTTATGCATAACCATGGAATACATAAGGGGCATTCCATGGGTGTCGCTGCGGGTGTTCCCACACAGAACTCATGGAATCTGCTGCATTCCCAGATTTACAAGGCCTGGAATGCATCAGATTCCTATGCCACCTCAGGAGTGGCAATAAAGTGGCACAACAGGGAGAAATATAATGATTTCTTTATGTTTTTCCTCTTTCTATGGTGCTGCATATCTTTCTAAGTGTGCTGCATTCTACAGCACACATAGAAGGAGGAAAACGCCATTAATGATTGTTTATGTGTAGGATGGTGTCCCTTCCTACACATAAACAATTATCCCTGCAATGCAGAGATCCTTGCACCATGGTGCAAAGGTGCCTGTGTTGGTGCTAGGTAGCAGTGTGTGTGTCAACGCAGAGGAAAGTACGGGGATGTGTCGTATTTCAGTAAATACAACACATCCGTGCACCTTCAAAATGACAGTGTTGCACCACGCTGCATCATTTAATTCTAAATGAGCCACAAAGTTTCATATTGTAGCTGTTGATTAGTACTTCAGATACTCTACACCTCTTTTACCTGTCAAATCGAAAAATCAGTACCCTGTGCGTATCACATGTCGTGATTATGTACTCAAATTTTGAACTCCTTGATACCGCCAAATTTAAATACTGGGAAAACAGCTAAGAATAAACATTATTTACTGATCCACGTCAGTAGCTAGAACATGCGAAGGACTGTCAATCCCCATCCTTCACAAACATAAATTTAGAAACAAAGTTCACTTGTGGCATGGAAAGTTCATTCTTATTCTCTGAAGTATTCAATGGCAGAAAATGTTTTATATCCTGTCGTAATTAGGGATAGGAAGGAATTGCACCAAAATAATTTATGTGACTTGATCTAGGGCTTAGAACAAATAGCATTGTTTTTCAGAAATAAGTCTTTAAAGTCTATAAACTGTGAGGGTCTCTCAAAGTCTTTATACACTATATTAATAGGAAGAAGAATCCTGTCCCCTTCTCTTGAAACACCACAAACATTGTTGGAAGTAGATTTAGCGGTAGAAATATAGAAACATTTCGGAGACACATTCTTGCACATGATGTAGCACCAGTGCATTAGATGTGGGCAAATGAGCATTAATAGTTGCATATATCTTCTGAGCCAGCGCTAAAGTCACAAAATCTTTGCATTCAGTCTCCATCAAAGTTTTTGTCATGCTTCTGGTCTTGTGATTCTTTTTACCATCCCACTGTGAATGTTTTGTATTTTATTTTTAATCTTTAAGGCCTTAGTAGAGTCCAACATTGGATGGACTAACAGAGGCTTGTGCATTATTCTTTGTAACAGAGGGTTGAGGTGAATCAAACAATGATTCTTTAAATAATTTCTGTAGAGTGTACATCTTTCTCTCTGAATTAGGAACATCTTCCTTACATAAAGCCTTGTTGTGTAAAGCCCTTTTTCTTCATGTATCTCCTGCTTTCCTTCCAGTGGCTGTACTTTCCTGAGAAGCTGTTGCTTGACTGTCTCCTGATGAACTCGAAGACGGAGCAGGAACTATCCCTTTGATTGCCATAATAACTAGCGATGGAAGTTTTGATGACCTTGTTTTTTTACACAGGTATCAGGCATCATAGTTGTTAGTGACTGAGCACACTATGGTCCAGATTTAATAGGGCTTAGCGCCTCCTTGTGCCACATTAGCATCATTTTTTATGATAATGTGGCCCAATAGGGCCAAAATCACTGCACCAGATTTACAAAGTGGTGCAGTGCATTGTGCCACATTGTAACCCCTTGCTCCACAATATGCCTGTGCCAGGCAAAACAAATTCTTTGAGCCATTTTTTTCGGCCTTTTTAACTCCTGCTTACAGCAGGCATTAAAAGGGGACACACCTTTGGTTACAATGGGCCCCTACTTACCGTTCAGGGTTAGAGCCAAAATTTTGGAGCTAACCCAGAACAGTACATCAATTGCGTCAAAAATAAAAACGCTATTGCCATCTACCCTTGCCATGGTGCAGTGTATTTTAAATATGGCGCCATCGTGGCAGCGGTAGGGGGTGCTAAGGGGCACAAGGAAAGTGGCTTTGCACTGGTTGCATCACCACTTTTCTAAAATCTGCCCCTCTGATTCTTGATCACGTATGTGATATGAAAAACCCAGTGCAGCAGTTTTAATACCATGTAAAATGATGAAAACGATACACTAAACATTTTAAGCTGATGCATTTTAATCATAAGGCAGTCTTTACAGTGTTCTGATAAATGTATGACTGAGTGAATTCTGCGGAAGAAAGCATCCAGTGTAGGCACGTAAATGTAAACATATAAACAGAAAATGTTCCATGTCATTTAACAGTCATGTAATTGTTATTTAGAAACAGTGTTTATCTTATAAAGGCATAAGCAGATATAGGCTTGGCCAACCAACAAGTAATTAATAAATCATGTATTTGCGGTTTCTGAAATGGCAAGGCCAGGTAGGTTATCAGCGTGAGGCAAGTCAATTCACGATTTGCTAGGATTATGCTCCGCTAAAATCATTTCCTTACTTCTAGGAACACACACTTTCTGTTAAAATGACCTCTTTATGTTTTGCTATGTAATACACTAGCTAATACAGCCTAGGACATAACAGCACTTTAATTTATCTTATCATCTGTATTGCTACATCCATTTCCTACCAATTTAAACCACAATGTCCATCCATCAAGTTCACTAGACTGTGAGTTGGTTGTGGTATTAAATCATGATGGACATTCAGGTTTTAGGTTGAACTGTGATCCAACACTCCCTACCCTTTTTGCGGAATGTTACCACTATAAGAATTCCCACACACCAAGAAAACGCCAAATCTTTTTTATATTTCACTTGTGTTTTAAACTGGAGATAAGATCATTTTTTATAATAGTCAGCATGAGCAAAGCTATCATGCAATTTTAAAGAGCGGAAACTGCCTGTAAGTATGGTAGTGAGAGAAGTAATGGTGTCTAGGCCACAATCAAAAACACAATTCCCGCCCCCTTCCTTTTAGTTCCTAAGCTGATAGCACCACTAGGACTTTGATTAAGCACAGGGACAGAAAAAACAAGGTTTTCCAATGAAACACGCGTATTTTACGGGCGTACAAAGCATTCATCTAATGAATACTTTTAATTAGTCCCCTGGGACTCTACTTTCTCTGAATAGAACATCTCAGCTTATATTTCTTTTAATTGCACGCTCTCTCGAAGCATACTGCTTAGCAGGATAGTTGTAACAGTGCATGCGTGTTCTACAAACACAAGCACAGGACCGGCCCGTGCACAACATATGACAGCCAGGATTAGCTGGAAGAAAGAAGGGATCAGTGGGCGGAGGTTGGAAATGAACCTTGGAATTTCAGCTTCTACCGCAAACCTTCTTGTTAAAAATGGAGTGTTTGCAAAGGAATGCAAACTTTCAAGAGGTTGCTTGAATTTCAGCTGCAAATAACTTTGCCTTGATGGCGCCGTAAAACAGACATTTCAAAGGCATGCAATAAAAACAAGGCAGCATTAAAGCCTAATTTGCGGAGACAGATGATAGTAACAAACAGCCAAACGCCGCGCCGTCAGTGCTCTAAAGCGGGTTTCAGCTGTGGAATGATGGCTGCTGAACCGTAGACCCACCAAAACAGAGGAGTGACCTTAAGGAAATCTTTCAGTGGCCTGTGGCCTGTGAAACCTGTTCAGTGAGCTGCTACAGAGTACACAGCGCGGATTTAGGTAGCATTCTCGTAAGTACGCACTGGCACTCATCCATGCAAATACTCTATTTGCCAGACATTTTTTGAGTACCATGTGTGGTGCCCCAGCGGTGTCTTGTGGTAGCGTAGAGGGCTGTTCACTGCGTTCTGGATAAGCCTCCAGCCCATCTAACTTTGGTGTGGTTCGCAGAGCTAAATGAGTGGATTAATTCCACACTCATTGGTGACACAGAATGAGACATAGTGCCTCAGCTTACCATAAATATATATATATACTTCAAAATCTTCTCAAGGAGACACACTCCGATGCTAGGCACACCATCCCAGGCCACAAAGCCTGGTTTCAGGAAAAATTGCATGACCGCGCCTCAGGTTTTATGTTTATTATCCCCAGTATGCTGTTCCCACCCCTAGCACAGTGCCACCATACTGAACAAAACACAAACTGGTTTTCGAATCACTGATAAATGTCTTACAAAATGTATTAACTTCTAGGCCACAAATACGATTTAAAGGGTCTGTGTGCGAGTGTGGGTTCGCAAGTTTGTGTGTGTGTTTTTATGTTTTGTATTTGGATGGGTGTTTATATGGTTTCTTTGCTCACTTGTATTTTGTGGGGGTGTTTGTGACGGAGAGGAGGCTGCTTTAGTTATGCCACATTATCACAGCATAAACAAAAAAGACATCCGTGACGTAGATGTCAACATGCAAACTATTGTCAGCCCTCCCGCTCCTTGCTAAACAAAGGCATACAATACGACAGATCTCTTTGTTAATGTGTTTATATGAGCATGCATGGAGGCAGGCAAAAAGAAAGCATCCTGCCTGACAAGCAGCAGAAAATGTGGTGACAGCATACGTCATTTAAACAATTCAAAATACACAGAGACAGCTGCAGCTAATGTTACTTGACAGAATGTGTAATAATCTTACATGTCAAATAGGTGATTTGTTAGATGGAAATCGAAGGGCGCCACTTTCAAAGTGCGAACCCAGCTGTATAAATGTGAACACCATATGCCGAACATTTAGACAATGTGCTCCAAATCAATAGACGCTGTCTTCTTACAATAAGTGTGGACTTTTCGTTCACTGAAATGGCTACAAATGTACATTAACTGCACTATTTTTTAAAGTGCCACACCAAGTGAACATCTTAGGGTTTGTCGAGAAAGACCTGGGTTGCTAAGTTTACCCCAAGAGTTAACAAGCAAATGCAAAGCCAATGCTTCCCTCGTACTCAAGGCATTGACTTTGCAATTCTATAGTACTTGTAACTATGTGCTACAGCACTACCACTACTGTGCAGCATGTCAAAGAGTTAATAAAAATATCTATGACATGGCCAGCGCTAGCAACATCAAAGGGCTTTTTTTATTGCTGGCAGGAGGGAGGGAGGGGCATTAGTCAGCAGGGCAGGAGGGTGGGAAGCACCATGGAAGGCGGGTGGGAGAAAAAAGCACGGTCCGCGTCAAAGCAACAGACAATGGATGGAGGGTGGGCAGGTGGGTGTAGCAACATGGACAGCGAAGCACTGTGACGCAGCCAGTAGTGTCCAAGGCATAGTCCTTTTACTGTTCTATCAGGTGAGGGAGCAACACAGACAACAGAGGAAGGACGGGTGGGTGGGAGGGGCAACACGGACAATGTAAGGGGAGTAGGGCAAAACACTACGCCGGTGTCCATTTGTGTTGTTTTTGTTATGCTGTGTCGGAGCAGAGCAACAAAAGCGGGCTGGTAGCATGGCAATGCAGACAACAGAAAGGGAGGATAGGAACAGGGTGTCTCAGACAACATGAGGGAGGGTGGAAGTAGGGCAGCACGAACAATGGAATGCAGGGTGACAGCAGGGCAACATGGACTACTGGAATGGGGGTGTTAGCAGGGCAGTGCACACAATGGGAGGGAGGGCATCATCAATGCAACAAGAACAGTTCACACAGCAACACAAACAACAGGGGGGGGGGGAGAAGACAATTGAATATGGACAATGGAAGAAGGTGAGGTGGGTAGGGGCTAGCCAAAATAGACAGAGGAGGAACACACAGGGGCGAGCGGGGAGAAGTACACGAGGAAGTCAGCTGAAAAAGACACACTTTAGTAGAGTGCTGAAACACAAAAAATAGCGTTCCGTCTAAATAAGCAGTGGAAGGACACAAGAAATGCTTCTATGCTCCAATGGAGCACCCAACACATGAAGTGGAAGGGAGCCTATAGAACCTGATCAATAATAAGCAAGTGAGTGAGAGTGACAATGAAGCCAACCAGTGGTCCTCAATGGGGGAATCTAAACCCAATGATAGAAAACAAATAGCCTCAAAGAGACAGCATGTGCGCTGTCTAGGCAAAACCTAAAAGGTGCAGAAAATATACAAATTTGTGTCTATATTTTAAATATAAATATTGATTTATTATGCAACCATTGGAATCCTTCACACACTGCCATCCAATTAACGCTTCTTAATTTCCTTTCTGTTTCCAGTTCTGTCTTTTTTCTGAATGCTATGTAGTCAAAGTCTGTAGCTATTCCAATTGAAACTGTGTCGTAAGACAAGCCCAGACATGACTAGTTGTCCAGATGTCAGTGACTTGTTAGATGGTGTCAAGGAAGTCCCTTTCGTAATGCAAGACTAGCTGAATAAATGTCATGACCTCGCGAGCCAGCACCACACATGTGTAATGTTGGGTTCACTACCTACGTCATATGCTGATGTCTTGCTGCCAGTAGTCACAGTTTATGGAAAAAATGCATGATAGGTATCGTGGGACCAATTCCCCCCTACTTCAAATATTTTTTTTTCTCAGAAACTCGCGTGCATGTTTAGATTGCACCTTTAGTTTCAAAAACATTGCAGTTATCCACGATATTTTTAAATATGTAGTGTGGAAATATATTAACAGGATTCATAAATAATAACACACCGACTCACTAACATATAGGGTTTGTTCGGTATGTAACCAGACATTGCCATCTAAGATCAAGCATACCAGAATGCTTAAAGTCATCATTCGCATCCAACTACATTCAGACTTGAAGGACTGGCTCTTTATTGAGAATGGCAAACTAGAGGCAAATTTAAAAGTGCTCATTTTACAATATATTGTTTTCCCTAATGCAAACATCTATTTTTAATCTGCCGAGAAGCAAATGTGACATTATGTAACCTGCGGTAACAGTTCGATTCACTCCGAAGACAGTACATACGATAGATATATTTCCGGTGAGCATGGAGGGTGACATAGGGTGACATCAGTACTCTTAACTATTTAAAAGTGCCCTAGTGCAGAAAATATAATATTCACGCTCTCCACACAAGTCTGCAAATCGAAAATGTACGAATGTCACTAACCTGTGAAGGTGGCCACGAATAGGAGCAGCAGCAGAAGTTTAGGAGCCCACATGTTGTAATTGTGGCCGGTCCCAGATCACAGAGAGCAGTGTAGACGCCGACAAGCTGCTGCGCACAGAAACTAACGGGGAAGACTGCGTGCAGCCGCTTTTTATTGCAATGATCTAAGTTTCTTGTGTGATTAACTGGAAAATCTGTCTGAACTAGGATCTCCCTCTTACGGTAAGGATCTGCCTTTAAACAACATCCTTTCACTCTCCCCTCCCCCTCCTCAGAGAAATCTGAAGCAGAGTTCCCCATGCCCTGTCCTCGCGAGCAGCACTGCTAGTGGCCTCGCGCCAGAAATTATTCCACCGTCATTGCAGATTTAATCGCTTTTAAACTTCCAGCATGGGTATATCAAATGCTGAGTAGTATATTTTGTTTGCTATTTTACGTCCCTCCTCCCCTTCACTCCGCTCTTCCTCACTGAGATTTATCGCTGAAGTGTCACTGATCGGGTTGTTTATTAGAACAAGTTAAGTAAAGCAGGCTGCACAGTTGAGATGTCGGCTGCAAGATTATCACGCTTGACTTAAGTGTTGGTGAGGGAAAATTATTTTTCTTTCCAATCTGGTAGGATATGTATAGTATTTCATGCTGTATATATCTACACGATAGAGTCCCCATTACTCAATATCATATGCTTTTTGTAGGATTTACAACTTTCCTTTCGAATATTCTGCACGATTCTTTCACAAAAAGTATAAATCCAAGCAAGTTTATCAAGATAGATCTATTGCTTAAACAGTTCCTTTATTTTAGTTCGTGTAAATTTATATAGGATATTTTGGGGAAAAAACAATAAACAGGGTTAAACAATTTGCACACATATAAATAAACGGCTGTGTCCTTGAAATGTTCAGCAGACCAAAACTGTAATCTGAGCAAAGCATGCGATTGGCTGCCAATAACTGAATATCTTTTCTGTAGCAACTGTCTGGTTTGCTAAAGACATCTTGTCGACATTCAGAAAACTGACTTAGGAATGCATTCTGTCCGTTTCTTGCCATTGACTCTGTGGTTTGAAACTCACATTTTCTTACTTTCCATTTCCTGGCTTTATGTGATTTAGGTTGTCCAGCTTGAGTTCATACCTTCCCTTTTCCAGACCTTCTTTACAGTATTGCTCCAAGTGCTAACTTTCTGTAAACAGGCCTTTACATCTTGTTATTAGCAAAAGTAGGCAAAAGCATCTTGGTGCCACAGTGCATGTAGCAGCAAGTGTCCTGGGGTCTGATAGGCCAGTAATTAGTCTCATACACTCTAGTAGCATGGAGGCTTGTGGTATCTCAACAAGTGCCTTGACCTCAGGCACTCACACTACTCCAGTCTGGACTGATGAGTTGGTTGCACGCAGTGGACACTGCAGCACCCGGCATGCAGGTTCTCTCCTGAGCTTACGTGCGTGGCTCCAGCAGCGATCAGAGGTGCTCCGGTGCATTTCCCGCACAATAAGTCTTGCACATCCCAGGGTTGGATTCTGATGCTCCAAACAGGGGTACAGTTGATGGGGGGATGCCCTCCTGGCATCCTCTTCAGTTCAAAGGGACAACTCAAGTACAATCTTCAATGTTTGATGGCAACCCTAAGGGCATGTGGTTCACACTTCTCAGACAATAGCACTATTCGCAGCAACTTTGGTATCAGCAGCTCCTCCCCGGCACACAGGGTTGCTGTAACACTACTGGCCAATGAGCTGGCCCTCACCACATGGAAATCCATGCAAAGCAACCCCTCCTGGCAAATGGGTCACTGCGAGGGTCCCACAGCTTCGGTCCTTTCACACCTGGATGTCAGCCACAGTGATATGTGCATCAAAAGGTTAATCCTTGGCTCCCAGACCTAATCTTTATGATTCCCCTATCAGCCCTATGTCTTGCCAGATATGTGCCCAGGCCCCTTCCTTGTGCTCTTTCACTGAATCAAAGAACAGCCTTTGAAGTGTACAGGAGGAGTCTCTCCCTCTCTCCTTGAGTGTGTCCCACCCAGCTCACTGGAATGCAGCAATATAAAAATCTGTATGGGGAGGACTCCTCTACTTATGTCTTCATCAGGCAGGCCTGGGGTTCTCAAAATGGAACCCAGTGTCCTCCATGTAACGTACCATTACACGTACACTTGCATTCAGTTTATATACGCAGCACACACCCTCCAGTACTGTTACCTCCTCATATTGTTCACACATACATTCACCACACACATTCACTCTGCATGCACTGCTCAGTACAGTAGCCTTCGGCATTAGGGACCCAAACAACAGTTCAATTAGGTACTGTTAGACATCTGATTTCTAGCTGACTGGGGTGGAAGCCCTGGTCAAGCAGCAATCACAATCCTTGTCAGGCACAAGCAAACCTCAAATTAACTTGTGCTCAACCCCCTGGTAGTTTGACATAGAGCAGTCAGGCTTAATTTATAGGAAATGAGTGAAGTATTAGTGCATCAGTTCAAACAGTAAAACACCACAAACACAATCTCAGACCAGCTTAGGATAAATGGAGCTTAATTTAATTAACAAAACAAGGCCAAAATGCCTAAAACCCAATAAGTAGAACAGGAGTTATGAATTTTTAAAGAATACATTGCAAAAAACACCTAAAAGCATAAAGTGCCACTGCAGCTATCTGGTCACACTGGAATGGGTAAAATTCAAAATGTCAGGCCAACTGCAATGCGGTGTGGGTCAGATACAGTTCAAGGTTAGTCCCGCTGAAGTTTTACCTTCTTAAGTTGTATGCCAAGTGTCCCGTTCACGTTGGAGGGGTCATGAGGAGCGAGGAGAGCATCTCAGGCGGCATGGCACAAAGAGCAGGCTTGGCATCACAGATGAGCAGGCTGCAGCTGAGCTTTGGTAGTCCCCCATGGCACAACAGTGCTGCTGTGGGAAGAGACGGGCTTGTGGCAGCTTGCACTGATTTTCAGTGTGAGCGGCACAGTTCCGGTGCAAACGGTTTGATATGCAGTCATGAAAAGCACAAAAGCTTGAATTTAAGAGCTCAAGAGCCAGATCAAGGGCCTAAGACCTGAGGCGTGCTTTTTGGTGGAAAAGAACTTGCTGAAGATGGGTCCAGAAGTTGTTGAGAAACCTGTTATGTCCTTGAGGTTCAGATCAGGAGGCCAACAGACTAACCCTTTGAGTCACTCTGGGATCCCGGGTTCAGGATGGATTTGCAGGACCAGGCAGTAGGTCAGTAGGTAATAGGTCAGTACAGCAGGACAGCAGTTCCTTGTAGAGCAGCAGTCCAGCAGAGTGAAAGTCATATCAGCAGCACAGTATTCCTTCTTCTTGGCAGAGTATCCACAGGTCAAGAAGTGTACTGAGGTGTACTGAAGTGGTGGTGTCTGAGGTCCTTCTTTTATAACCTGGTATCTTTGTTCTGGAAGGTGAGAGAAGGTTCCAGACAATGTCATTGAAATGCATGGGATTCCATACCTCCCCTGCCGTGGCTTCCACGCTGGCTGAAGTAACAATTACGGGTTATTAAGCCCTTTATGTGGAGACTTGACACATCCTATTCAGGTGTAAGAGAGATTAGGCCCAGCTCCTCACTCCCATTCTGCCAGTGATGGCCCACCAAGTCACACCTAAGTACCCATTGTATGTGGCTGTCTAGGAGGAATTTACAAAGTCCAACTGACAACTACACCTACTTCTGTGACCAGAAACAGGCCTCAAACACCACATGGCTAGAAAGTGCCAACTTTCTAAATGTGGTATTTTCACAATCGTTTTTAAAATCTGGCATAACCATAGTTAGTCTTTTAAATTAAAATTAGGATTCCAGAGAAACCAAACATGACACAGTTATCTCTTTCCACTTTGAAATTTCACTTACAACATGAAATAAGGCAACTCCATTGCTATCCTCTGGGAGAGATAGGCCTTGAAGTAGTGAAAAATGAATGTAAGAGTTCTTCACTACCAGGACATGTAAAACGTAAAAGTACATGTACTACTGTTTAAATTCAATGTACCCTGGCCCCTGAGGTGTCCAGGGCTTACCTTAGGGGTGACATCAATATAAAAAAAGGATGGTTTGGGCATTGGTTGGTTGAGATGGCAGTTAGAAACCGCACACACAGGCTCTGCAATGGCAGGCCTGAGACATGTTTAAATGGCTACTTAAGTGTGCAACACAATCAGTGCTAAAGGCCCACTAGTAGTATTTAATCTACAGGCCCTGGGCCCATATAGTGAACTTTACCAGTCGCATATAAGTCAATTAAATATGCCAATCAGGTATAAGCCAATATTACCATGTTTTAAGGAGCAAGCACAAGCAGTTTAGCACTGATTAGCAGTGGCAAAGTGAACAGTGTTCTAAAGCCAACAAAAAAGGAGTTAAGAAAAATATATGAGGAGGAAGGCAAAGAGTTTGGGGATGCCCTTGTAGAAAGGGCCAGGTCCAATAGGCATTCAGGGCAGGGGTACATCTCCAACACCATGAGGAGGAATTGTCAGTCCTAAAAGAGACAATCAATTTTTAAGAGCAAAACCAACATTTACAGCACATGATCAGTTCCCCAGGGTGCCATACTGTCTGCTGTCATCTTCAACATTTAGAAGGAGCTGTTTAGTGGTGTAAAAAGAGAGGAAAGGATAAGATTCAATATACTGATGATACGCAATCCTACTTGAAAGTCTCCCCTGCTTGAGACATCAGGGCCCGGATATATTCAAAAGTGATGCAGCGCAGTGCTGTACCACTTTTGAAATGCAAGGATGCGCCAGATTTTCAGAAATATGGTGCACCCCTGCGTTTCCGCCTGTGCTGGTGCTAAATTAAGCTGACTGCACCAACACAAGTATCTTTGCACCATAGTGCAATGGTGTATGCGTTGACCAGATAGATTGTTTATGTGCAGGAAGGAACACCTTCCTGCACATAAACAATCAATCATGGCATTTTGCTTCTTCTATGTGAGATGCAGAATTCAGCACACATAGAAAAAGCAAAAAAAAAGGAGGAACAAAAGCATTCCTCCTTGTTTTGCCATGCTAACACCACCCCTGGGGCGGCATTAGTTTTTGGCGCTGCCTCATAAACCTGAGGCAGCATCACAAACAATGGGTGTTGTGGTGGAACACCCACAATAACACCCATTGCAAGCCCCTCTGATGCAGAAAACTGCTCAGAAGGGGTCCATATTTACAAGGAGGCGTAACACCACAAAAAAGTGGTGTTACATCTCCTTGTAAATATGGAGCAGTGGCTAGCGCCACCGGAACGTAATGAAAAGTGATACTCTGGTGGCACTAGGGGCTCTTAAATCTGCCCCTTAACATCTTCATGCATATTATCTAGACCTGGATGTCCAGAGCCTACCTGAAACTCAACCCAACCAAGACAACATTCCTGTGATATGTCAGGAAGAACAAACAAGAAGCAGTAGAAATCTGGCTCAAAAACATGAATCCTACTGGCTTCACAGAATGCCAAGTATTCGCCCTGAATGCCACCCTCAAACTTGAAGGAAGACTGTAAAAAACACTAAGGAAGTCTAATACCAGCTCTATCTTCTAAAGAAAGTGAAACTGTTTCTTCAAGAAAACGAATTGAAAACTGTTGTTCAAGCCCTCATACTCTTGCATCTAGATGATGGTAACACCCTTCTTCATGGCCCACCAGACTAGACTGTATACCTGCACCCTAGAAATATGATTACATCACCCTCAGTCTGCTACAACTACCATACGGTACCCTTTCAGACTCCAGCTGGCTGCCTCTATTTTCAGAACTAGCAGTGCATTTTACAAAGCCATTACAACCAGCACCCCAGCATAACCTGCAGGCAAGCTCACCATCTCTAGTGTTTGATGGCACACCCTCAGCCTGGACATTACTGCAGTGCAGACTAAGACGTTCAAAAAACAAAAAGCAAGGCAGTAGGCCTTTACCATCTTTTACACCCAGGATCTGGAATAACATCCCTATATCCATCAGGACTGAACAAACGCTGCTCCAATTTAGGAGCAAGTTAAAGATTCACCCCCTTTAACAACAGTACATCACAATGCTTTAACTAGCCACACCCCAGCTACCATCATTTATTGATCTTATCCTTCTTTTTGACCCTGTCCAGCACACTGCTGTCTTTTGGCTTGGTTTGTGCTATAGAAATACCATATACATACATTTCTGAGATCAAAAATTGATTTTACACTTGGAAAAAGGGTGTGTGGGTTTAAAGCTAAAGTTAAACATGCATGATGCTAGTACTATGAATTGATCAGCAGACCACATTATGAAAAATATTTTGCAATTTCACATTTGGAAAATGTTCACACCACAGAGCAGTTGAAAATGCCTAGACAAATGCCCAGGGGTTGAAATGTCCTTTAAAAGTTTTATAATTTTAGCACTCATCCTTACTAATTTCCTTTTATAAAAGTAGCAATGTAAGATCATTAGAAAATAAATTATTTCTTTTCAATTGGAGTTTATGTCAAGTGCTCTTAAAATCTCCATTTGTGTCATACAAATAGCACATAGATACCTGACGTCAGTACTGTCCTACAAAGTTAAACACGTATCTTGAAGACTGCACACTTGTGGCTGACCTACTTAAATCTTCATTTATACCTTTTTCAATAGAAATATGTCAATATATGTTACCCAGCATATGCATGACAACCTCCTTTGGTGGTGCAGTTCCTATTGTGAACGAGAACTGTATGTTTGGGATGGCAGAACTTCAGAATGTGAGGGGCTGAGTCCTTCCATAACATCAGAAACTGTTGGGCTGGTTCTGGGTAGCTCGCAGCACCTAACCTGAACCCCTATCCTTAAAAGGAGAAGGACCTTTGTGGCAACCTGAAACATGACACTCAGACTCCCCAGGCAAGTTATGGACACAGATCACACCCTTTCATCATATTACTGATGCATGCCAAGGCAAAAACACAAAGGAGCTGTGTGATAAGTTTTCAATGCATTTCATGAAACTAACATAATATTATATAGAGAGAGTGAGCTGCAATAATTGGGCAGTCAAAACTTAGCAACCTACACAGCATTATGAACAGGGTCAAAAGAATAAACATTCTGATGACTGTTAGTTGGTTCTAGAAACTTTTGAGATTCCTACCTGGTCCTAATACCCTAAAGAGATCATATTTGTGTGTACCCTTCTACCTGCTCAATCCAAGGGATCAGTCTTAGCCTCATTCCTGAACCTGGTGTCAGGAGTCTGCCTGTGTGATGATGCCTTGTCAGGAGGCTGGTGGATCAGCACCAGTAAAGCTGCATTTTTGAGCACAGCAGTCCCAAGATGGTTGTGGCCGGAATGCCCTTCTGACCCTTCCAGTCAGCGCATTACTTATATCATGAAACCACACTGTGTTTGAAGATTCAGCTCTGATTGTGAAACTCACCCACCCTGACCCCACCAACCAACCCCGCAACACACCAGCCCCCAACCAGAACACACCTCGCAACAACACCCTCACGCACCACACCAACGCCACCCACCTGAACTGCCTGCTACTCAACATCCGCTCCCCTCACAAACATGCCATAGAACTCTGGGACCTCATCACTAAACACTCACCTGACATCGCCTTCCTCACGGAATCCTGGACCAACCTCTCCTCAGAACCCGACATATCCATAGCCACCCCCAAGAGATACAAACTCCAACGCAAAGACCGCCTAAACAAGCCAGGCGGAGGCATCACCATCCTACACAGACACCATCAAAGTCATTACCAGCTCCCAAGACACTATCGGAAACACTGAACACATGCACTTCCTCGTCCACATCAACAACAACTCCACCCTCAGAGGTACACTAATCAACAGACCACCCGGACCACGCCCGCCTTCTGCGACACCATCGCAGACAGCATCAGCCTGTACGCCCTCACCTCCACAGACTACATCATCCTCGGTGATTTCAACTTTCACTTAGAAAACCCACAAGACCAAAACACTACCTCCCTCATAGACAACCTCAACAAACTCAGACTCAAACAACTGGTCACCGCATCCACCCACTCAGCAGGACACACGCTGGATGCAATCTTCACCTCAAGCCAACACATAGCCTACACCCACACCACTGAACTGCTCTGGACAGACCACCGCTGTGTCTACTTCTCCTTCACCAAACCCCCCACACACTACCACCAACACACCACACCCTACTGCATGTGGGACAAGATCCCCACAGAACAACTAAACTCTCAACTGGCCCACAACCCCCCCCCCACACCAACGACCCCAATGCAGGAGCACACAACCTCTCCAAATGGATCACTACCTGCGCAGACACACTAGGACCCCTCAGAAAACACATCACCACCCTCAACATCAAGAACGCCCCATGGTTCATCCCTGAACTCCAAGACTCCAAGCGCAAATGCCGGCAAGCTGAGAAATATGGAGACTAGAACCCTCCTCAACCAACTTCTCCACACTCAAAACCAACATGCGCACCCATCACCAACTCCTACGCACCGCCAAAAGAGATCACTACAAGACACGCCTTGACAACAACTCCCAAAACAGCAAAGAACTCTTCACCATCATCAACGAACTTGCCAAACCCAAAGCCAGCAACATAGACCCCACACACACACAGCCCCTATGTGACGCCCTTTCCAACCACTTCCTCCAAAAAATCCTGAACATCCACAACAGCTTCATATCACACACACCCACCACACATACCCCTCTCCCACCCAACTCAACCCCCCCTCAAGACCCCACACCACACTATCCACATGGACCCCTACCACACACTAAGAAACCGAAAAAACCATGAACTCCATCCACTCCGGTTCCCCCTCCGACCCCTGTCCACACCGCATCTACAACAAAGCTAGCCCTACCATCGCCCCCATACTCTACAACATAATCAATTCCTCTTTCGACTCCGCCACCTACCCAGACCCCTGGAAGCACGCGGAAATTACTGCTCTCCTAAAAAAAAACAAGCCGACCCGGAGATCCTCTCCAACTACCGACCCATCTCCCTCCTCCCGTTCCCCGCCAAGGTTGCAGAGAAATTATTCAACACTCGCCTATCCCACTTCCTCGAAGCAACCAACACCCTTGACCCCTCACAATCTGGGTTCCGCAAGAACCACAGCACAGAAACCACCCTCATCGCATGCACTGACGACATCAGGACCAAAGTCGACAAAGGCGAGACCGTCGCACTCATCCTCCTAGACCTCTCCGCAGCTTTTGACAGCGTCTGCCACCACACACTCTGCACACGCCTCCACAACATAGGAATCTGCCACAAAGCCTTAGACTGGCTCTCCTCCTTCCTCACCGACCGAACCCAGAGAGTCAGCCTCCCACCCTTCAACTCCAACACTACCAAGATCACCTGCGGAGTCCTCCAAGGGTCCTCTCTCAGCCCCACACTCTTCAATATCTACATGATCCCCCTAGCCAACATTCTCAGAACACGGAATCACCATCCTCTCATATGCAGATGACACCCAGCTCATTCTCTCCCTCACCCGCCACCCCACCACCGCCAAAACCAACCTACACGCCGCTCTCCTAGACACCGCCAACTGGATGACCACTAACCATCTCAAGCTCAACTCAAACAAAACCAAAGTCATCATCTTCGGCCCCAACAAAACCACATGGGATGCCTCCTGGTGGCCAGATGCCCTAGGCCCGCACCCACCCCCGCAACCCATGCACGCAACCTCGGCATCATCCTCGACCCCGCCCTCTCCATGACACAGCAAATCAATGCTCTAACCTCCTCCTGCTTCCACACACTCCGCACCCAAATGGATCCCCCCAGAGACCAGAAAGACAGTCACCCACGCACTCATCAGCAGCAGACTGGACTACGGCAACGCCCTCTACGCCGGCACCACACTCAAACTCAAACGCAAACTCCAAAGAATCCAGGACACAGCCGCGCGTCCACACTCCCACACACAACCTCCGATCAGCCGACCTCGCCCTAGCCACTGTCCCCTGCATCCAGCACACCACCACAGGAGGCAGGTTTTTCTCCTACCTTGCCCCCAAAACCTGGAACTCCCTCCCCACCGACCTTCGCAAAACCAAAGACCTACTGGTCTTCAGAAAGAACCTCAAGACTTGGCTGTTCGACCAGTGACCCTCCCTGGCCCGCCCCCCTTCATCCCCTCATTCCCCCCCCCCAGCACCTTGAGACCCTCACGGGTGAGTAGTGCGCTCTACAAATTTCTTTGATTGATTGATTTGTTTTGGAATTAGAAACTGTTGCCGAAACTGGCAACACTGCACCCAGAATATCTAATTCCATAAGTAGCCTTGGAGGAAGTGTTCCTGATTGTGCGTTGAGAAAGCTACCTAGAAACAAGTGCCATGAATCCTCCCTTCTCAAAATAATATTGTGTAAGCTTGTACATAAAAAGTAATACTGCTAAAATGCAATGTAACTAAAATGTACAATGTGTAAAATGTGCAATGCGAAAAGTTAAAAAACAGTGGGAATCAACTTGATCCAAGACCAACATCACTACACTTTCCTTAGGTGCTTACTTTGGCTTAATTCCCTGTGTACATCTGGTTCATACTGAAGATTTAACATAACATTATAGTGTAGCTTTCATTCTATGTGCTATTCTCCCAGTTTCATCAAAAACTTTATCATTCAGGGCCATGAAGCAAATGACTCATCACCCTTCCATACTTCATAATTCACATCCATTCCTTCTGCACTGTGCTTAAACATGCTCTGTAAGACCTTAGAAGTTTAAAGGCAGTTCAAGCACTACCATGTTTTAGGTTAAGCCACAACAAGTCTACCCTAATTAAAATGCTTATGGTTATTTGGACCGTGTATATTTCACCAAACTGCAGTTTCATGTTTACCAGTAACCACACACATTGGGAAAGACAGCCATTGGCTCCTTTAAATGGTTTAGGAAGGTTTTTTACTTTATGAATTTCAACTATAAAAAGCAGTGCAAAGCCCCATAATTTATATTCACATAGACAAACCCTTCATTGGGACACTTACCCATCTTTTATCTTGTATTTCTGGAATTTATGTGAATAGCATACACATGAAGGACTACCTTTGAACCTGCCAATCGCCACATGAATAAATGCCAGTTAAAAAAAGCAGGAGAGAGATAATTCCATTTAGAGTCAGCCTATGCCTGGATAGAGTGTGAAATCTTCCTGTGGCTCAATAATAAATGTATTCAATGCAGCTCACAAAATGTCACTGCAGTGGGAGATTGTCGTGGAGAGACAGATGTAAACCTGGTAGCCATAAATCCTGAGAAGATCGCAGCATGAGTCACTAAGATAGAAGAGAAGGCAACAATATTGACATACACTCTGTAGCAGCTAGGGCATCTTTTTGATCTCCACCTTAAACCATCCATTTTCACCAATCTGTACGATGTGTAGCAAAAGTGAAGAAGGAGGGGTTAGGTGATTCTCAAGAATGATTTCAGAAGACCTCATGCAGGAGGAAAGGTCCTGCAAAGAAAATGGCAACCAGAAAACTTTAGGGTGGGGGCCATATATGGAAAGAGTAAAGATGGAAGGGATATTGCGTGCCCACACTGTAGGGTGTGAGCAGGTTACAGTGTCTATTTATTTTTAGTATTTAGATAGCATAGACCTATCCACATATGAAGCAGATCACTCCATCAGTAACCAGAAGCAAATTGAAGGGAGCCAAATAACGAAGGAATGGATACAAAAGCAAAAGGTATTATAGTGAAACAGAGGTATCTCATGTCTATCCCTCTATGACCCATAGGTCAGCCTCTTATTGTTTGCCAGGGTGATAACAGTCAGCAGGTATGTCCACAGTCTCAGTTGTAAGTCCTGCATGTCTCTGGGGCAGCGTTAAGTTAGCATTTATCTTCTCCTGTTCAGCAGGACACCCGCTTGAGGTCTCTCTGTATGTACTGAATGTGTGTGTCACCATCTCCTCTCCCAGGTAAGCCAGTGGAGTTGCAAATGTCAATGGCTTTACATAACCCCCTCTCTCAAACTGCGACAACAACCAACCCAGAGGTCACCAGTTAGCCCATTGTGTCATAGGTAATGCCAGTTTCTGACTCATTTCTCAGGGACATGGCATAACAGAGACTGCAAGATGCAATCATGACACTATTCAACAGTTCAGTGTACCAGCCTCATGGGGCTGAGATTTATGGAGATCCATTCCAGCACTCGGGTCAGGTCTTCTGGTGATTTCCCTAATCATGGGTAACCCTGATGCAACAGTTACACTTGGGATCTTTGTGCAGCTCACAAGGCTCAATCAAGGGGATGTTGGGAGACTGACTTCAGCTCTTGAGTTGGCTCTCTCACTGCCTGTCTTGCTTGGTTGTGACTTTAGTCCAGCCAGTCCACACTTCTTTTCTCTTTGAGCTCACCACAGCTAGGTTTCTTCTTTTGGGAGCCTTCTTCCTGCAGGAGTGCCTTCCATTCCACTTCTTATCAAGGAAGGTAGGCTCCTTTCCAATGCATATCACAGCTCTCCTCTCGTAAGCAGTTACAGAATTCCAGGTGATGGCCCTCATCTCTGACAAACAGGCTGTCAGCAACTGACTCTGGTTCTCATGTGTTTCCTGAAATTCATCAGTCAGATGGAAGTCCTGGAAGCATTTGATTAAGTTTGAGGCTTGCTCTTCTACTCCTGTTGAATCAAATGTCAATGTTCTGGAACCAGTTTAAGGTTGTTTGGTCTGTGTATCCCTCTTCTGCAGACCAGACACACTCTTTTTCTTGAGGTAGTGGTCCCACTGCAAGGATAGATCTGGGGTGATTCCAGAGAGAGCATCCCAAACAAGAGTACAGTGAGGAGCAATGCCCCTCACACCTTGCAGCCATTAGCCTTTTTGAGTATAGACTTTGGGGGTGACAAAAGGCAGAAACTGACACAATGGTTCACCCTCCATCCACAAATAAAGTGATGGTCCCTACCTCCCAATACCATCCAACTATTCTATAGTGCCAAAGAACAATCAGTTGAACCACTCCTGAAAAGGTCACTGCAATATATCTATAGGAAGATCTAAGTGAATCCGCCCTCCCTCACCTCACAGTCTGGTACATTACTAAAGCTTTAGAAATATCGGTGACACTCTTATCTCATCTGGGATGCTGTTGCCCATCCTTCATTTCTCACACGCTTTACAGGGTAAATCCAAAATAGATCCCACTGGTCTCAAACCTACACACTTGCATGCCATACAGAAGTGTAATACTAGTTATGTTATAATCCTTGCATATATAACATCCACTCAGTATGTCAGCACAGAACAGGAACTTTGGAGAATGAGGTCAGAAGACTTCTCACTTATTACCAGAGACACCCATGCTAATGCCCAAATCCTGATGGGGCCAAAACAGCAGTTAGCTGATTCATCAGAATTATACATTTTTTACTTTCACACAGAAATTTCAGCTGCTAAAATCAGCCAAAATCTCCATGGGAAAGTCAGTGAAAACATGAAGAATAATCAAGGACATTGGACCCAAAATTATTGATTCGCAGTTGATTTCTTAGTGGATTTCCAAATCATAATGGGGTGGATGTTCACCTCTCTCAGGATTATAGGTAACCCTGATATTTGTAACTCTGAGGTTGGGAAAAATCTATCTGGATTTCCTTGTTGCCTGTAATGAAGGCCTTAGTACCCATGAATTGGTACATGAACAGTAGTTGTATTTAATGAAGAAGGTATACCCGAAGCACCTTACCAGATGACAGAGCTCCGATCTAGGTCTTCATAACCTTTACACATCTAAGACCATACCTTTCACATATGATTGTCACTTGCTGGGCAATACAAAACAGACATGCAGTTGATATTTAAAGTGAGTGACTCAGGGAAGGGAAGCATACTAACAAAACCAAGCAGTGGACATTCCCATTTCAACATACCGTCTCACATTTCTAGAGAAGTGGGGATGAACAGCCTGTAACTAACACCTTCCTACCTTCCTTCCACCACACCTGTCAAGCCAATTCTAGTATTTTGTCACTTGTAAAATATTTTACCTCCTTATTAAGAACTGATAATTAACACTGGTGAAAATAGAAAGCTTGAATTAATTACTGTTCCACGTTTTATCAGAGATTAGCAATTTTGATATAAAATCAACTTTGCAACATGTTTAACAAAAAGTCTGTGTTCTCCACAGAATTAGATTTTTGACAAATATAATACCAGTGGGTTGATGATCTCTGTAGCTCTTTCCTAACATGATTAATAAAAAGTTATTATTTTATTTGCAATTATACTTTTACTGCCTACACATTGAAAAAGAACTGGTGTATCCTATCTCTGCAGAGATACCTGATATAAATATTAGACTTATCTTACTTTTGAATATTATGGGTTACCCAGACCTTAAAGACTACAATGTTCAACTTACAAGTGACTTAGCTAACTTTAAATGTAAATGTTTATAGTGTTAAAACACATTACTTTTACATGTGTCTGATGAAGCATATAGCATTGTACCAGGCCCGAAGACACACTTTTAAAGTCACATCTATGGATGGTGTAACTCTAGATTTCACCCCCCATATATGGCAGCTAAGCTTATGCATTGGTGCTATGTATGCACCATTGGGCCCTAGCCATACCAGAAAAGTTACACATGCCAATTGGAGTTAGCCAATCTGTTACCATGTGTATTGGTCACAGTAGAAGCATTCAACCTGTTTAGTAGTTTATCAGTGTGCAGCATCGGAATATGGAAGCAAGCCGAGTTTAATAAAAACAACATATTTGGTAAAACCACCTAAAAATTAATATTCCTTATAAAGGGGTATATCACCTAAAAGCCAGAACTAACAATATATGCTAAACACAACATGGTGCTACTAGTAAGAATGAATTTAGGGGGATGTGAGGTTGAAAGAAATCCCTCACTTACAGAAAAATGTTAGGTTTTGCCAAATACAGATCAAAAGTTTAATTTTTAAAGATTACGTTCCTCAAGTTTCACAGCAAAATCTATGAAACATTTCAAAATATAGTACATTCTTTGTATTTTGCATTAAGTTTAAAAACAGAAATGGTAATATTTTAAGGAAGGTGTTTTTTCTTTTACTAGCACTTAGTTAAGTATATTAATAGTAACATCTGTCTCCTTAAATTAATATAAACTGCTAGCCCGTAACCTTTACCCTTACTCTGACAATATCTTATCCTGTCACTTGTAACCCCAATCTTTGCCCTAATTTCGATCTTGTAAACCTAACCTCATCATTTTCCCAGTGCTATGGAGAATCCTATTCCTGTCATAATAAGAATACTCCAAATGTGATGATAATTCCTATTAAATCAATCAATAATGAAAATAAAAGGAAACATTCAGAATATCTTCTAGTTTAACAATCATTTAACACTTCATATCCTAAAACCACAACACATATGCTTAATAAAACAGATATTATTTTCTTCATTAATACAACAATGTCACACATCTATAAATATTACTGATATACAGAGCCTAATGACATTTCTTTCCAGGAATACATGTACATTCACTCCTAGCTATTCTTTCCTGCAAAATGAAATTTAAAAATTACAAGGTAAATAAGACAGTGTTCATTTTGTTTCTAATGCTTTTTGGTTCTTAACCTCATATTCTCCCCTTCTTTCAAGCTACTTATTCCCCTAAACCACTAGCCCATACCTTTAAAACCAACTCCTTAATGTAGTCTAGCTAAGTCCTTTATATTAACTGTAATCCTATTAATACATTGAAAACTAGACCCTCACCTTCATCATTAGTCTATATCCAAACATATACCTAGCCCTGACTCAAACAATTGCCTGCACCTAATCTAGGGTCTATCACTAGTATTAACTTTGTCCCTAGCCAGTCTGCAAGGGGACATCTAGCTCAGTCTCTTTCAGTTCAATTAATACAAATGTTCTTCGTACTGATTATATCCTTTATCTGATATTGTATTATTTTTCAAAATTGTTTGAGTTTTTCAAAGTTAACACTTTCAACCTTGTGTTTTTTAAAACTTTTTTCCATCTTTTGGTCTTTCATACTTTTAATTTAAAAGACCTAATGCAAAGGTAATCAATGTAAACAGAATGAGAGAATGTCAGAGCAAGAGTCCCTGGTGGAGGAGAGGGAAAGATTAAGAGTTAAAGAGATTGGGACAAGGGATCTAAGTAAGTGACAAAAAAGAAGCAGAATGAGTGAGAGAATGTTTTGAAAGGCTTGGAATTTGATTCACAAACTTCACTTTTGAGTAACTTTACACATTTGAGTAAGTTTACCACTTTTCTATAGTCACTTTATTTAGTAACTTACATTCTTGTGGTAACTTACACTTTTATAGTAAGAACAGCACTACACACAGCCAACCACTGGTTATGAAACACTCTCCTTTAGAAAATAATGAAGGTAGAGCCTTAAAATAAAACCACATAGGAAATAATTTTAAATTGAATTAAATTATTGAATATAGTTAAGCATATAAATAAATGTGAATTAATGGGGATACATTTCTTAGCAGTGTCTGTGCCTGCATTGCATCACAGAGAGGCCCTAGCTGGGGTGGGGCTTCATCTTCCAGCATTCCCTTTGACAAGAGGAGAGCCTTGGACTCTTACAGCTGCCTGCCTGCTGACGTTTAAAAGCACCGCCCGACTCCTGCAGCATGGGATGCATTTCTCAGCGGTTTGTTTGCACACATTGAATCACAGAAAGGCCCTTTCTGGGATGGGAATTCATCTCCCAGCATTCTCTTTGACCAGAGGAGGGGACTTGGACTCTCACAGTTGCCTGCCTGCTGATGCTTAAAAGCGCTGCCTGACTCCCTCAGCGTGGGACACACTTGGGACGTGCCCGGGTGAAAGCCAGACCAGGAGCAGATCCGTATGCGCTTGTCCGCAGCTGGAGCATGCCGCCCGGGACCGCTCTCCTGGCCCCTCATCTTGGCATTCCACATAGCTTCAAACCAAGGTAAGGCTGTTTAATCTGCTTAGCACATGTTAATATGGCGAAAAAGATCACTTCTGCTCAAAAGAAGCCTGGGGGTAAGAGTGCAGACCGCACTTCTCCCATTTTTACCTACCTGTCTTTGGCCATGGGTGTTATTTCATTTGAATTGGAGATTGTCAAAAGTCAGATAGATACTGTGCAAAAACGTATTGAAACAACTGATCCTTGTCAACCTACAGTCTCTCTCCCAGGGGCCACATTCCTAAAGCTGACTAATGTCATCTTGGAAGTTCCCAGAACCAGAGTCAAATCAATTCTTGGAACTTTTCATGATCCCTCTTCTAATCTTCTCAGGAATACCACAAACAACCAAATCCCTTTGACCCTTAAACCTTTGCCTGCTAAGCAGAAAAGGTGAAATGAAAAGATTCAAAAGGACACTATTGGTGCAACAAGACCACGAGCTAAAGAGAATGCAAAGATCCCTAATTATTTCAGTAACTCCTTACCAGGAGCAGAACTCAGTTCTATATTTCCGGCAACATATAAACCCTGCTTTGATAATTTGGATGCGATTTTAAATAGCATACAACAAGTCACTGTTAGAAATGGGGTCTTTGGTTGGCAGTCAGGTTAACCCCGTCCAAGCAAGGACCCTCACTCTAGTCAGGGTAAATCACACACAATCCAAATTATCCTGTGCCCACCCTCTGGTAGCTTGGCACTGAGCAGTCAGGCTTAATTTAGAAGGCAATGTGTAAAGTATTTGTGCAATAAATCATACAATAACACAATATAGCACCAAAAAATACACCACACAGTGTTTATAAAAATATATAATATTTATCTGAAAGATGCAGGTTAAAATGATTAAAATGCAATAAGTACATTGTCTTAAGTCATTTAAAGCAAAACAAAGGACCTCATTTGCGACCTTGGCGGTCTTTTTTGAAGGCCGCCGAGGTACCGCTGTGCTGAAGACCGCCAGTGCAGGCGGTTTTCCGCACAGCGGATTATGACTGCTGGCAGCCCTCCGCCCTTTTCTGGACGGAGAGCTGCCAGCAGCCATACTGGCGGTTGGCGGAGAAGTGGAGGCTGCTCCACCTCCACCGCCACGTCATCAGAACACCACCCACCTAATCATAACCCATGATTCGGTGTGGCAGTGTTCTGGTGACGGGGAGCTGGCGGCGGAGCAGCCCCCATGGATCCCGTTCCCTCCTGGAGGATCACCGGAACAGGTAAGGTGATCGTCCGTTAGGAGGAGGTGGGGGTGTTGTGTGTTGTGTGCATTCATGGGTGTGTGTGTGAGTGTGTATGCTGGGTGTGTGTTGTGTGTATGGGAAATGTGTGCACATATGTCTGTGTGTATGTCTGTGTGTATGGCTGTGTGTATGCCAGCGTGTTTGTGTAGTTGGTGTGTGAGTGTGCGTGTAGGGAGGCGGGGGTATGTATGTCAATGTGGGGGGGGGGTTAGGAGGTTGTCCTGCCACCTTTGGGAGGTGGGAGGGGGGTCGTGGGTGTGGAGGGAGGACTCTGGGGATGGGGAGTGGGGGAGACCCCTATCAGTGCCAGGGAATTAATTCCCTGGCACTGATAGTGCCTACCGCCATGGATTTCGTGGCGGTTCCAAACCAACGAAATCCATGGTGGTATGCAGGGTCCTGATACCGCCGGCGGTCTGGTGACAGCTGCCACTCCAGCCCAGCGGCCGGCACCACCCTGGCGATCGGAGCGGAGAAGTGGCGGTTGTCCATGGCGGTAATTACCGCCAAATTATGACCATTGCAGTGATAACTGACCACAGCGGCAGCCATCAACAGCCAGATGGGAATTCAATTTTTTTGTCCGCTGGCCTGTTGGCGGTATTACCGCCACTTCTCCACCGACTGCCAGGGTCGTAATGAGGGCCAAAGTCTCTTGCAAGAACAAAGTACCCGGTTCGCATGAAAAATCTCTGCAAAGAACCGCAGAGGAGGAGATGCATGGAAACGAACGGGTGTGCGTCAATTTTACGGGCCGCACCCAGCGATGCGTCATTTAGTTTTCACACAAGGATGGCTGTGTATCGATTTCTGGTGCTCGGTTGTCGATCCTCTTTGGCTTGTGGGGTTTTCAGAGGCCCCGGGGATGATGAGTGGATTTCTGGCGCTGGCAGGATGGACTCACAGGAGCTGTGTCGATCTGGTAGACGTTGTATCGAATTTTCTACCACACGGCATGCGCTGCATTTATTCCTCTCTGGAAGTCGGGCTGCGTTGTTCCGGCTCAGCTGTGTCTCGATCCGATGAGGCCATGCGTCGCATTTCTAGTCGCTACGCTTGCACTGCCTCGATCTTCTCATTGCGAAGTCGGGCTGCGTCGTTCTGGTTCAGGGTGCAGTGAAATTTTCACTGCGATGCAGGCTGTGCGTAGTTTCTGGCAGGCTGTGTGTCGAATTTTGCCACACAATGAGTCCTTCTTGTAGAGATGAAGTCTTTTTGGTCCTGAGACTTCAGGGAACAGGAGGCAAGCCCTTGGAGAGCACTTCTTCACCACAGCCAGAGAGCAGCAAGGCAACAGCAAGGCAGCAGTCCTTTACAGAAAGCAGACAGGTGCGTCCTTTGAGCAGCCAGGCAGGTCTTCCTGGCAGGATGCAAGTTCTGGTTCAGGTTCTCTTCTCCAGGAAGTGTCTGAGTAGGTAGGGACAGAGCCCTGTTTATATACCCAAGAGGGGGAGACTTCAAAGAATGACTTAGAAGTGCACCAGGTCCCCTTTCAGTTCAATCCTGTCTGCTAGGGTCCCAGTAGGGTGTGTGGAAGCCCACCCCTTCTTTTGTGCATGAAAGCTGTTTTGACATTTTGTCCTCTATATGAGATGTTGACTGCCTACTCCTCTAGTTATGTTTACCAATACTATGAGACCTGAAACTCACAAGGAGGATGGTTCCTGCAATTATCCTCAGATCCTTCCAAACAAGTCCCTGAATTTGAGTGATACTGGATCGTATTCTTTAAAATTCTTGTCTTGGAATATTATGGGTATTAGCAATAAGTTGGATAACAGAGATTGGTAGAGCTAATCAAAGAGTATGATGTTGTTTGTTGCCAGGAGACACAGGCTCTCCATGAATTCTATGCTGATGAGTTCCAAACAGTCTGTGCACCTGCAACACCCTCAATTTCTGGTAGACCTAAATGGGTTTTGGAGTTCCCATTTCACTAAGAAATAGGAATTTAAAAACTGAGAAGCTAACCAATGCCGCCTGTACCAAAATCCTGCGATTATCACTTTCTGGATTTTTGGATGTTCTTCCAATCCATTTTTATTTTATTTATTTTTCCAACCATCTAATTGATATGCTAGCTGAAAATGACCAGTTTATTTATGACTATAGCTTGAGACAACCAGACAGGGGCCATTTTATAGCAAGGTGATTTTCAATGCTTCCATTTGCTCAGTTGGAAGAGATAGGGGTAACTCACTCGAATGAGGAACATCTCACCCACTTTAATCACTCTCTCTGTGGGTCTGCTCTAAACCAGACCATCATGAAATATAATCTCTTTTTTACTAGTGATTTCTTCAAGGATGGTGAATTGATTCTCCCAACCTTTACTGGTAGAGGAAAAGGCTCTACCTTTGATTTTATTCTGCTTTCCTTCCATTTTTTGCCATATATACAGGGCTCCTATGTTTTATCCTCTTTCATTAGTGATCATAAACCATTCGCACTAATGGCCTCATTATGAGTTTGGCAGTCCACGGACTGCCAAATAATGGTGGCAGTTGGACCTCCGCACTTGTGGTGGTCAAACCGCCAGATTATGATCCTCGTGGTCGGACCGCCAGGAGACTGCCGCTACCACCAGGATCATGGATCCCAACAGTTTGACTGTGATCAAAGCCATGGCTGGCCATGGCAGTTACAGAGTTCGGCACCACCGCCCTGATCATGACTTCACTTTCTGACAATCTTTTCAAAAGGCTAGCGGAAAGCCAGTGATGGAGGTTGCAGGTGGGCCCCTGCACTGCCCATGACCATGTTGTAGGCAGTGCAAGGCCCATCCTGTTAGCACCCTTAGACTGCACACTGTGTGCTATTGCAGACTGTACATTCTGAGGGTGTTTGTGTGTGACAGCATTGGCCTTACCTCCCTAAGGGTGACAAGACCAAAATGTAAAGAACCAGGGGCCAGATGTAGGAAACGATTTGCGACTCGCAAACGGCAAAAATTGCTGTTTGCGAGTCGCAAATGTGAGTTTCCTATACAGAAATGCATTTTGCGAGTCGGGACCGACTCGCAAAATGCATTTCCAACTCGCAAATAGGAAGGGGTGTTCCCTTCCTATTTGCGAGTCTGAGTGGGATGCAATACCATTTGCGACCGCGTACGCGGTCGCAAATCGTATCGCAGTTACCATCCACTTGAAGTGGATGGTAACCCACTCGCAAATTGGAAGGGGTCCCCATGGGACCCCTTCCAGTTTGTGAATGGACCCCAAAAAAAATTTTCAGGGCAGGTAGTGGTCCAAGAGACCACTGCCTGCCCTGAAAAAAACCCGAAACTAAAGGTTTCGTTTTTTTTTTTTAGGGTAGCTCGTTTTCCTTTATGGAAAACGGGCTACACTTAAAAAAAAAAAAAATGCTTTATTTAAAGCAGTCACGAACACGGAGGTCTGCTGACTACAGCAGGCCTCCATGTTTGCGAGTGCCTTGACTCGCTATGGGGCCGCAATTTGCGACCCACCTCATGAATATTCATGAGGTGGGTCATTGCGACCCCATAGCGAGTCGCAGTCGGTGTCTGAGACACCGTACTGCATAACATTTTGCGAGTTGCAAATAGCGAGTCGCTATGACTCGCTATTTGCAAGTCGCAAAATGTTTCGTTTCTACATCTGGCCCCACATCCTTACAAATGGTTAAACCATGCATGTACATCTGCACTTCAACAGCTAATGGAGTGCCTGAAGGAAATCCCATAAAAGTAACAATGTAGAACTACACATATATCTGTTGTGGTAGCCAGGAAACAGGATATTAGAAATCAGACCTGGGAAGACCGGCAAGCCACTGCCAAAACCAGAGATCGTAGGGGCATTAACAGATCTTATTTTACTGAGGACAATCAACGTGAAATAGATTGGTACATTCCTCTAAGGAGGAGTGGGTTTGCCACTATTCTATTTTTTTCCGCAGGACCCATCTTTTAAAATAGTCCCAGAGCTTCAAGCTCCCACAGATTCAGACATCTCAGTACTGAGCAGCTCCATCGAAGTTAAAGTTGTCATAAGGGAGATTCTACAATTAGCTGCTGGCAAGGCTCCTGGCCCCAGTGGGGTCTCTGTTAATGTTTATAGGCAAAATCCTGCCTTATGGGCATCCCTTTTAAGTAACGTTTTTCATTCATCAGTTAGAGGTGACATCCGTCACTCGTGGAAGGAGACCACTTGGTCCCTATTATTTAGAAAGGAGAGAGAAGTCAACCTTCTAGTCATGACCCATCTCCCTTTTGGACTCCTCGACTAAGATTCTGGGGAGAGTCCTGTTTCAAACCTTGAAAAAACTGGGCTCTAGAGCTCTAGAGCTTATTCTCACAGACACAATATGGTTTTTGCCCAGGAGTCGGTACAGTAGAACAATCCTTAAACCTTCTATTGTTATCAGGTAAATATGCTCAAGCTAAAGGACAGCCCTACAAATGGCCTTCATGGACCCTTCCAGCACATTTGACCTGCTTGATAGAGGTAAATTATGGTCCATGATGAGCAGTGCAGGGATTGGCCCAGCCCTGACAATTCTTTTGCACATCTGCACAGAGACACTACATGTAGGAGGCTGACCTGGTGTGTGTGGTGGGTACCTATGGTACTTACACCCTATACCAGGTCCAGGTATCCCTTATTAGTGTACTATAGTCAGTGTCTAGAAGCCAGGTTCTCTAGAGGTAGATGTGGATTAGCAGCCAAGGCTTATCCAGGAGATATGCAAAGCTCACGCAATACCACTGTAGTCATACACAGTACTTACACACATGAAAGATAACACACTGGCCCTCATTATGACATTGGCGGTAAATCCCACTTACTGCTGTGGTAACGGGTGCCAACATACGGTTGCGGTGGCGAACATCAGTTCACCATATTATGAGACACACACACCAAACCGACAGAATACTGCCACAAACACATATTCGTCAGCCCAAAGGTCAGTTTTAAGGTGTCGGTACGAACACCCATACCATTACGCCAACAAAACAACGCCTACCACATTATGCCCTCGAATCACCACGGCAGACATTCAATGGCGGTAAACCATTGGCGGTACACACCGACGCGCTCAGAATGGGCACTCAAATACAAAACAACACAACATTAGCCAAAACTAAAATCACACCCCTGACATTCCTACACACACCAAAAACACACACCCACAGCACTATGAAACACACACTCACATGACCCACCTCAGAGACTGTGACCTTGCACTCCCCAGCAAAGGAAAATGGGCATGGAGCCCCCTCCAGAACCAGCGGGCAAGTTCCCCACCTCAGGGACTGTGACCTATACTCTCCAGCAAAGGAAAATGGGCATGGAGCACCCCTCCAGAACCAGTGTGCTAGTTCCCCACTTCAGCTGAGGTGCCCTCCACCCCTTTCCCCCTGAGGTGCCTGCCCTTTTCCAACATGATGCCCCTGCACAGCGTAGTGTTGATATTGTCAGGAAACAAGTTGGGGCTTGGACTGTGCCCTGTGGCCATGTGGGCCTTTTGTACTTTGACTGGCCATTGGCCCTTTCTGAACATTTACTCCAATTTCTTTTATCACATGCACAATATGGTGGCTGTTGGCATAAAATTACAATATCAGTTTTACCTATATGTTGTCCTTGCATTATTATGACGTGTGTCCTGTGACATTGGTTTTCCTCTGCAGCTTGTTGTGTGTATGGTGTGTGTGTGAATGGTGTGTGTTGTGCGAGTGTGTGTTACTCTCCTTTTCCTCCCTCCCTCCCTCCCTTGTGTGCTAGGCGGCTGTACTCACCGTCGTCGTCTTCATCAATGTTGGTGTTCCAGGTGGAGCATGGCATAGAGCATCGGGAAGACTTGAAGTTCCGGTTCCATGGCAGCATTGATCTTGTCTGTGTCTCTGATGGTGAGTCTTTCATCTTGTGTGTAGTATTGCTGCCAGGCTTTTGACGGCGTTGCTACCAGCCCGGAAATCATGGTGGTTTGCTATGTCATAATATGGTGGGCGGTACCTTGGCTTCCGTCTGGCTGTTGATGGCTGCCGCTGTGGTCAGTTATCACTGCAATGGTCATAATTTGGCGGTAATTAACACCAGCCTGTTGGCGGTATTACCACCACTTTAACAGTTACCGCCATTGTCAAAATGACCACCACAGTGTTACAAAAATAAAGGTACTTTTTTTTGGTGACACAAATACCAAAAATACTGTAGAGGCTATACTCCCTTAGGAGGTAAGTAATATACAAAATAGGCATAAAACTGTTAGAAAACAGTGCAGTCAGTAAAAATCATAATACAGAGAAATAGCCCTAAGGAGAGCACAAACCATATACTAAAAAAATGGAATACAAGAGTCGGTTCCCCACCTAGATAAGTGGAGTGTGTAGAGAGGAGCTGGGAGTACTTGGAAAGCCCAAAGGTAAGTACCACAACCCACCCCAGCCACTAGGAAAGCAAGAGTAAATCACTGTAAATTTCCAAGAACACTCACTTAGAAGGAAAGAAGAAGAATGCAAAGCCCGGAAGAGACTGCAAAACACCAACAGTGGATTCCTGGACAAGAGGACCTGTGGAAGAAAGGGACCAAGTCCAAAAAGCACAACAGAGTCCAGGAAGGGCAGGAGCCCCCACCCACCAGACTAAAGGTGGAAGAGGTGAGTGGACGGTGAAGAAGGAGAGTCAGCACTGCAACTAGGAAGACAAAGTTGAGTTCTTGGAGGATGAAGGTGATGTCCCACACCGGAAGGAGGATTGCAGTCAGGTTTGCGTCTTTGGATTTCGCCAACAAGCCTTGGCACACGCAAAGTTTGCGGTTAGTGGAAAGTGAAGCTGTCGGGAACCAGGAAGGACCAGGAGGAATATGCCCAAGAGAGCGAGTCAGAGGGGGCCCCAGCAACACAGAGAGCCCACAGAATTCCAGACAGCACCCACCGGAGTCCCATAGGGCGGGAACATGTAAGTCGAGAAAGAGGCCCATGCAGCACTACAAAAAAGGCTCCCACGTTGCTGGAGAACTACTCAAGGAGCTGTGCGTCACAGGATGGAGTGCTGGGGTCTGGAGCTTCAGGATACCTGAAGATCTCATGGAAAAGTTGCCAACTAGCGTTGCCAGCTGCAAAGAACGTGGTGCATGGGGATACTGTCCTGCGTGAGCAGGCAAGGGCTTGCATTCACCCTCGTTGAACAGGTGGGAGAGAGGACCGTCGGGACCACTTCAGTCTACCACCTGTGATGCAGGATCTACATAGCTCAGCAGGAGAGGGGATCCATGGAGCTGTTTGTCATTGCAGTTGGTGCCTGCAGAAGCAGGGGAGTGACTCCTCCCCAAGGGAGATTTCTTCTTCCTTCTGAAGATGGGCTGTCCTCAACATGTGGATGCACAGCTGGAGAAATGTTGCAGTTGCTGGAAGGAGCCGTGGATACAATGTTGCAGGAGGCGCCTTGCTTCTTTGTTGCAGGTTGACGGGGCCTGGAGTGTCCAGATGCAGTTTCTTCGGTCTGAAGTCAAAGTGGAGGGTGCAGATGATTCCCACTGGAGTCTTGCAATCCGAATCTGAGGAACCACCCAAGAGAGAGACCCTAAATAGCCCTGAAAGGGGGATTGGTCACCTAGCTGGGTGACCAACTATTAGGAGGGGACTCTGATGTCACCTGCTGGCAATGGCCACTCAGATGCTCCCAGAGTTCCCTGTCAACCTTGAATCCAAGATTGCAAAATCCAGGGACCCGCTGGAGGAGCTCTGAGCACCACCCCTGGGGTCGTGATGGACAGGGGAGTGGTCACTCCCCCTTCTTTTGTCCAGTTTCACACCAGAGCAAGGACTGGGGGTCCCTGAACCGGTGTAAATTGGTTTATGCAAGGATGGCACCAAATATGCCGTTCAAAGCATTGCCAGTGGCTTTGAGAGGCTACACCTCCCAACCCTGTAACACCTATTTCCAAAGGGAGAGGGTGTAACTTCTCCCAAAGGAAATCCTCTGTTCTGCCTTTCTGGGCTTGAGCTTCTCAAGCAACAGGAGGGCCAGGAGGGCATAAACTTGTCTGGGAGGTGGCAGTAGTTTGGGCTGCCTGGAAACCCTCAGAATGGCAATCCTGGGGGCCCTCTGAAGAGCCCCCAAAATGCATGGAATCATACAACCATTGCTTGCAAAAACATTGGGGAGTGATTCCAACATGTTTGATACCAAACATGCCTATGTTCAGAGTTACCATTATTTAGCTGGACGTAGGTATTGGCCTATGCCCAGTACACACATAAAATGGCACCCGCACTCACGAAGTCTGGGAAAATGGGCCTGGAGTTCGTGAGGGCACCTCTGCTAGTGCAGGAGTGCCAATACACACAGATACTATGCACCCTGCCCTTTGGGCTAAAAGGTCTACCATAGGGGTTCCTTATAAGTGACCTGGTGTAGTGTACAATGGCAGTGAAAGGGTGCTTGCACCTTTTCACGCAGGCTTCAATGGCAGTCATGCAGAACCCTTTGCTTGGGCTCCCTATGGGTGGCAACATATATGCTGGACCCCATAGGGATCCCCTAGAACTCCAGTGCCCTGGGTACCTAGGTAGCATATACTAGGGACTTATAATAGGGCACCAGTGTGCCAATTGTGGGATGAAATACAGTGATGACAGTTATCAACAACTAAATTTATGGGAGAGAGCATGACTGTGAAAAGTGATAATATCACCAAACACACTGTGAAATCCCTCTCCACACAATATAAACATCAAGTTAGATTTTCCAGGATTCGCTGTATGAGCCTGGTTTCTGGTGAAACTGCCATGAAAAGACTGTCAGGGAGCGAGGTCATAATCCGCAGAGCAGCGGATTACGACCTCCACCCACTGTCAACCCGTCGGGATCACCGATCCCAGCAGAGATGGTGGAACCCTTATTGTGGTTGTCCGGCCAGCACAGCAGCAGTCTTAAGGCCACCAGCCTTGTTATGAGGCACTTTATGTTTTTTGTAAATTTTTATGTCCATTCAGGATTGCACCATTATTACACACTTTTGGTTCAAGATCCTACAAATAATTTTTATAGTATCTCCAGATCTTAGACTCATAATATTGATGTTTATGTGTTATACATTATGTATCCCAAGCCCTTAGAATTATAAAAGTGTTAGTTAATGCTAATCTTAATGAACATGACTATACAGCTGAATAAAGGTCTTTTTACTGATTGTCTGAATTAATGGTAAAAAATATACAAAATATATCATTTTTTAATTATAAAATATTTTAACAGTCTAATTTGAATTGAATAATAAAATAGCAATTCATTCTATTTAGAAATAATGACATGGACTGTAATTAATTCCATACATCACTTTTAATCATTATTAATTAACAATACATTTTTTCTTCAAGTTGGTGGTTAATTTAAACTTCAGAATTTAAGTTTTATTCAAAATTAATTTAACAGTGTTGTAGCTTTTTGTATTTTGTTCTACATTTCAATTAAATATATCAAATTAATTCAGATTATTAGTTAAATACATTTTTAAAATTTTTCCCTTTGGGTTAATATATCTCCCCATGGTAAAGTATATGGAAAACTAAAAATGTTTCTCTAACTTGAAAATAAATATTAAAATTCTGTTTATATATAACGATACTGTAAATTAATTTTATATTTGCTTTGATTTTAGAGCAAAATACAACATGTTACAGTATTATTACATTATATAGAACTTTAGTTAATAAATTTAGATTACATTCAAATTATTTTTCAGAAGTTAAAATTAAATAAAAATTGTCACATAAGGACAAAAAACTATGTGAATTATTAATTATTATATAAGTGATATTTAGAATAAAAATAAATAAATTATTGTAATAATATGTTTTGCTACTTTATGTTATGAATTTATATCAATAATGTATTTTTATTTATATTTTGAACTATTCAACTAATTTAATTCAATTTAACATAATATCATATGGGAATTATTTTCTACATGAGGTTGCTGCACTACAAGTGATTGGCGATGTTTAGTTCTGGAATTACTGCTGTTTTTTACGTGGTAGCTTACAATTGAAGATTCTGAATAGCAAAAAGCAGTAAATGTACCCAAAAGTGTAAACTTACTCAAAAATGTGTTACCTTTGTCAGTCAGTCTCTTAGTATGTATTCTTTATGAAAAAGGCCAATATGCTGCATTCTAGAACTAATATCAAAACATAGGGCCTCATTATGAGTTTGACGGTCCCACCACGGGGCTGTCAAACTCACAGGGATGACGCCACCGCCATAGCGGTGACATTCCCCCTGAGCACATTATAATGTTCCTGCCGGACTGACTGGGGAGAACATTGTAATACGTTTTCCCACCGGGCTCAGCGGCAGGAACACTCCAGCACCCTCCAGCAGAAACTGCGCATTCCGACGGTGCTGGGAAGGTCTCGCACTGGCTTTCCCCCAGCCTTTTCATAGGCTAGTAGAAAGACGGGTTGTAATCAGAAAGGTGGAGCTAGGTTGAGCACCACCATGGCTGGTTACAAGCCAGATTGTCATCACTCCAGCAGGATCTTTGAACCTGGCTGGGACAGAGGTCTTTAGGTGGTTCTGCACACCAATCTTGTAATGTGGCGGTCGAACTGCCACAGCCGTGGTGGTCTCACCGCCATCACCGGGCTGGTGGCACCAGCCTCGTAATGAGGCCCTAAATAATAAAACAAATTGAAATGTGAATACTGACATTATTTGATACAACATACAAAAGACTTTGGGCAGGGCAGGATGAAATGGAAAAAGGCAAAACAGGTGCCTCACTTCAACTGATGAACTCCTTATACATGCTTGTTTTGCTCGTGACCAACTCAGTTACTTGATCTGTTTGATAATATATTTAGCCACATGTTGAATAAATAAAGGATAACTTAAGGGATAGCTGTTCTGTATAAAGCATCAAATATCAAGATCTGTGTATCCTGAGACATTCAACTGCTGTTTGAGGCTGCTACCTATCTGAATCTTTACCATTAAATTATCTGTAGACAAGAAGATACCACTAATGCTGAGGTCTTAACATTCCTGGTATGTAAAACTGTGCAAACTAAGGGATAGCTCTGCTGTCTAATGAGCAATCATTTATGTTTCATTTTATAAGGTTTTGAAATCAGCTCAGCTGTCTAAACATGAAGGGATAGGTCTGTTTTGTAAGCCTGACATTGTATGAGGTAGGACTTGGAGGGAAAACGGTAGAAATAGCCCACATCTTACATTACATTTCATGACTATTCTTACTTTAAAAAGTGTACAAATGTCCCTAAATGCCAACTACAACTTTCTGAGGGACAGGCCATCCATCCACTTTGCACTTTTACACACCTCAGTAGGTAGATGCTTTCATAGAAATGACTGCCAGAGATCTATATACAACCACTACTGACACTACATTCATGAGTTAAATGAGTCATCCAAGAACAATGTTCCCTTAGGAATAACTAAAGACGTGGTATGAATGGTCTTAATGTTTTCTGCAATAAATGCAATCAATACAAATTCATTTTTAGACTATTTTAAATACCGGTAGGTAGTTATAGTTTGGATCTAGTTTCCATAGAAAACATGTTTTTTGACTTGCGTACATCTTTGGCATTGTTTGATGAATCTTCAAAAATGTTTATAAAAAAGGTGCATGGAAAGTTTTGGGGAGATATGTCAAGTGGGGGAGGGAGGGGAGTAAAAAAATTGTGTTTCCCATGTTAGTTTCCATAGAGTCTTCAGACATACATGCATCCTGAACCGCCGGACCGAATTACACCAAATTTGGCAGAAAGGTAGCTTTTTCGGCAAGAGATTATGCTTTTTGTTAATTGGTGTAAATTACTTAAGTGGTTTTTGAGATATTAAAGAAAATCTAAATTTGTATATCTGGGAGGAGCATAAGCAAAGATCTCATGGTGAGATCTGATTGTCTGTCATTACTTCAACTAGAAAGTGATAGCAGCCATGTTGAGACCAATATACATGATAGCACCCAATTGAAATACTTTGTAGTGAATGGCAGGTTTTGAGGGTCACAAAAAGGAGAACACATAGAGAGTGATAACAAATTGCAGTTACAATATAAGTAACTTTTTGATGGTACCATACTAATTTGAGGAATTGTGGTGTATTCTAATGTCATTTTACCCTGATGGGATTTCATGAATCATGGTTGAGAGAAAACTGTTTTCTCATGATTTTCCCATAGAGGTTATGGAAGGTGCTCCAGAAGCTAAAATGAGAGCATATTTTTTTGTAAATTAACACTATCCTTCTCAGCCATATGAGAATGAAGTCTGACATTCTCAGTAAAAAATAATCTTCCAATAGGAGCAGTCTGTCAGTTAATTCCCTTGTGTTCTACTACGGCCTCCCAGAGTGTTCTAAAGAACAACTAGAGCGCTAATAGTCTTACTTAAGATAAAATTGTGACACACCTGAAGCCATCCTGATCAAACAGATCTCAAACTCAAAACATTCAATTTAGAAATAAAAAAAAGAGAGGGTTCATTTTGGCATAGAAATTACGGTTAGTGTTATAGAAAGAAAAAATAGGACGCATTTTAAGTGAGTTCTCAAATGTGTTTTTCGTCTTTTTCATTAAAACATTCTGACATGCAGATGGAGACGTACTTTCAAGACCAGCAGCAGACTGCCAGTTAACTCCTTGGGGATCAGAAGCTTTACTACAATGTTCTAATGAGCAACTGGAGTGCTAGCATTCTGAATGTAGAACAAAAGTGTGACACATCTGAACGCAATCTTGGTGGAATCGAGGTCGAAAACTGAAAGCATTTTCTACTGAGGATACTTCAGTAAATGAGATTAGGGAGCTTCATAACAAATAAGGGGGTCATTCCTACCCTGGCGGTCATGGACCGCCAGGGCAGGGGACGGAGGAAGCACCGGCAACAGGCTGGCGGTGCTTCAGGGGCCATTCTGACCGTGGCGGTAAAGCCGCGGTCAGAAAAGGGAAACCGGCGGTTTTCCGCCGGTTTTCCCCTGCCCCAGGGAATCCTCCATGGCGGCGCTGCAAGCAGCGCCGCCATGGGGATTCCGACCCCCTTCCCGCCATCCTGTTTCTGGCGGTTTTCACTGCCAGAAACAGGATGGCGGGAACGGGTGTCGTGGGGCCCCTGGGGGCCACTGCAGTGCCCATGCCACTGGCATGGGCACTGCAGGGGCCCCCTAACACGGCCCCATTAAGATTTTCAGTGTCTGCAAAGCAGACACTGAAAATCGCGACGGGTGCAACTGCACCCGTCGCACACCAGCAACTCCGCCGGCTCCATTCGGAGCCGGCTTCATCGTTGCTGGGGCTTTCCCGCTGGGCGGGAGGGCGGCCTTTTGGCAGTCGCCCACCAGCCCAGCGGGAAAGTCAAAATGACCGCCGCGGTCTTTTGACCGCGGTACGGTCTTTTGGCGGTCACCGCCTGGCGGGCGGCGCCCGCCGCCCGCCGGGGTAGGAATGACCCCCTAAGTCTCCCAAGATGGCCACCAGAGAAAAAAGAGCCCAAATTTAGCACAAATATCACCCTCATTTTGCCCAAGTATAGACCAATGACAGAAATGTGCAAAACACTTTGGCCCTCATTACAACCTGGTAGTAAATCTCACTTACCGCCGTGCTGACGTCCGTCGAGATACCATGGGCGCAGCGGAAATCCGCTACAGGTATTACGACCCACATCCCGTAATCCACAACAATACAGACACCCACACAAGTCTGACACACCAAAGGTCAGTGATAAACTGGCGATAGCAAAACATACACCATCACGCCAACAGAACTACACCCACACTATCACGACCCACGAATCAACACAGCGGTCATTCAACCGCGGTAATCCATTGGCAGTACACACCACCGTGCTCAAAATACACACACATTTACAAAACATAACCAAATTGGACAATTCAAAATACACAGACCTGATACACATACACACACCACACCCACACACCCACAACACTATAAAACACACGCCTACATTATCCACAACCCCTTACAACGATTTTTTGGGAAGAAGCAGAGAGAGAGAGAGAGAGAGAGAGAGAATAGCAAACACAACACCAGCATCCACAGGCACACAACACCATCACTTATACAACATCCACACACCTCATAGAACACACACCAACACAACACATCACTCAGCACAACAAACAGCACTCACACATAACCCACACCACACGATGGCACCTCAAAGACACCCCAGATTTTCTGAGGAGGACCTCAGGGTCATGGTGGAGGAAATCATCCGGGTAGAGCCACAGCTATTCAGATCACAGGTGCAGCAGACATCCATGGCAAGGAAGATGGAGCTATGGCGGAGAATTGTCGACAGGGTCAACGTAGTGGGACAGCATCCAAGAACCAGGGGTGACATCAGGAAGAGGTGGAATGACCTACGGGGGAAGGTGCATTCCATGGTATCCAGACACCAGGTAGCAGTACAGAAGACTGGCGGTGGATCCCCACCTCCTCCCCCACAACTAACAACATGGGAGGAGCAAGTCTTGGCGATCATGCATCCTGAGGGCCTCGGAGGAGTAGCAGGAGGACTGGACTCTGGTAAGTCAAATCTCAACTACTTCATCCCCCCACCCTACCTGCATGCTATCACAAACACCTAGCCCAACCATCACACCCATCACCCCAACACCCCACTGATAACCCACTATCACAATCCACACATCCCAAAACCAAGGCCTGCATGTTACACCAATGCATGGACCCCCATCACCAAAGCATGTTCAGTACAGATACTCACCCAGGCCCCAAAAGCACCATTCACACAAGGCCAAAGACAATAAGCCAAGCACAGGAGTAGAGGGTAACTCACCCATTGGATAAGATGGCACACACAGATACAATAGCTTTGCATTTACCCCCGAACAGGACCCCTACCCAACGTCACCCGACAGGAGGTGCCAGACTTATCCAGTCCCTCCACAGAAGAGGCCCACAGTGACGACAGAAGCTCTGCATGCCTGGATCAAGTCGGTTCCCCTGCCACAGTCACAAACCGCCACTGAACCTTCCCCCTCAGGAAACACCACCATAGCACCCACCCAGCAGGCCCATCCCTTTGTCCCCAGGACACGTCAATCAGCAATGTGTCCACTACTCAGGGGACAGAGGTACAGGATAACAGGGAAGCTGGGAGGTCTGCTGTGCAACAGGGGGAGGACAGGTCCACGAGGTACTCTCCAACCTCATGGGAGCATACCACCATTCCCAGGAGACCATGGGCACGGTACTGTCCAAGTTTCAGGAGACCCAGCGGCTACAGGAGGAAAACTACCTGAGAATCAGGGAGGACTTTAACAACACCCTGGTCACCATTGCAGGGGTGCTGGAAGACATGGCCAACACCAAGAGGAACACAGTGGCACACCAACGGGCCCCTGACACTAGCCTGAATGATGAACAGTCCTCCACCTCCGCTGGCGCTAGTGGACAGGAGGTCCCGCCACAGGACCAACAGGCCACCAGCACCCCACCCCCTGCAGAAGTAGAACCAGCCCGCAAATGGTCCCTGAGATCCAGGAACAAGACAGAGAACATTGCCAAGACCCCCGCCAGGAAATAAGACTCTCCTGAAAGTCACCCTTTTGTCCCACTCTGTTACCCTGTCCACCTTTAACTGCCATTACTCCACTTCCGATGCCCCCTTGGACAATGCACCTGTGATACCAATAGACTGGACTCCACCATGGACATTCCTCCACCATCACCCCAGCCCATTGCACAGCCCCCTCCACTTATTAGCACAGAAATAAACACCCTTGAATCACAAATAAATCTGGAGTCAGTCTGTACTTTCACATATGTGTAATTGCAACCTATCTGAAAAATAGCAGTGTCAATGTTCATTTCCACATACCAATGTTCGACAGCTGTTGGTCAGCATGCAACATAGCAGAAGGCAGAAAGTGGTACCCAGATCTTTAAATTGGAAAGCCAAAGTGAACTGTCAGGGTCCATACAAAGAGGTAAAAAGGCAGAATCATGCAATGTCCTACAGTAGTATGATATGAGAGGAGCAGTGCCAGTCTCTTACCTGTGTCTCACTGGATGTATTGCATGATGATGTTGTTTCAGTTGTCTGTATCTTCTTCTTCTTCTGCCTCCTCTTCTTCACTGTCCACAGGCTCCACAGCTGCCACAAGACCAACATCAGGCCCATCCTCCTGCAGCAAAGCCACCTGGTGTCTCAAAGCCAGGTTGTGCATCATACAGCATGCCACGATTATCTGGCACACCTTCTTCAGTGAGTAGTATAGGGAGCCACGTATCAGATGGAGGCAGCGGAAACTGGCCTTCAGGAAGCCGAAAGTACGCTCAATTATCCTCCTAGCTCGCGCATGTGCCTATTTGTAGCGTTCCTCTGCCCTTATTCTGGGATTCCTCACTGGGGTCAGTAGCCGTGACAGGTTGGGGTAACCAGAGTACCTGCAAATATCGAGAGACAACTGTTAGACATACACCAACCCTTAGGGACTCTCCCATACCCAGACACCTATGTAAAGTGTGTTGGGACCTTGGGCTCACCTATTAGCCACACATGGTGCCTCTGGAGTTGCCCCATCACATAAGGGATGCTGCTATTCCTCAAAATGTAAGCATCATGCACAGAGCCAGGATACTTGGCATCCACATGGGAGATGTACTGGTGTGCAAAATACACCATCTGCACATTCATCGAATGGTAGCTTTTGCGGTTTCTGTACACCTGTTCATTCCTGCGGGGGGGGGGGACAAATGCCACATGTGTACCATCAATTGCACCAATGATGTTGGAGATATGTCCTAGAGCATAGAAGTCACCTTTCACTGTGGTCAAATCCTCCACCTGAGGGAAAATGATGTAGCTGCGCATGTGTTTCAGCAGGGCAGACAACACTCTGGACAACACGTTAGAGAACATTGGCTGTGACATCCCTGATGCCATGGCCACTGTTGTTTGAAAAGACCCACTGGCCAGGAAATGGAGTACTGACAGGACCTGCACTAGAGGGGGGATTCCTGTGGGATGGCGGATAGTTGACATCAGATCTGGCTCCAACTGGGCACACAGTTCATGGATTGTGGCACGATCAAGTCTGTAGGTGATAATAATGTGTCTGTATTCCATTGTCGACAGGTCCACCAGGGGTCTGTATACCGGAGGATGAGATTCAATCGGTGTTTTGCGCTGTATGTCTGTATTTCTGCCCAAAAGTGCTGTGACGCAGTTAGGTGCCCTACCATGTGGCCCCCCTGAAATGGCGGCTGCCTGACCTGTACGGAGGGACAAGGGGAAAAGAGGTAACTGTGCTGGCGTTGTGCAGCGTCGCGGTAGGTAAACGAAGACCTCAGCGCAATTCAGCATTGGTTATCATTGGGCCCTATGGGTTCCAGGAGCCATTGACGATGTACGCCGGCGGTGACGGTACGCACCGCCGTGGACGTGACTGCCGTTTTCGAACTGTTCACTCACTTAATACCTGACCTTCAGCAGGAGAGGACCTACACTGCAAGTGCTGCTGTGACCTGAGTCTGGAAGCGACAATGGTTACAGTGTCTGGGGAAAGAGCCCCTGCCTTCACCGCAGAGGAGTCGGACAACCTGGTGGCTTGGGTCCTCCCCCAGTACATGCTACTCTATGGTCCACCAGACAAATAGGTGAGTACACTGTGAGCATGATGGATGGGACATGAATGTATGGCGTGGCATCGATGGAAGATACAGTTGGGGGGTGGGCAGAGGCCAGCATGTGAGGATGGTCATTGTATATGTTTTTGAGCCAGGGTGGGAGGTTGTGGCCAATAAGTAAGATGAACCGGACGGGGGAGTAAAATCCCTTCTTACCTCACTTTTCCTCTAGGTCGGCGCCCACCAGAAGAAGGGTATTTGGTGTGCCATCACCAAGGAAGTGCGGACCCTGGGGGTCTACTATAGATGGAGCACCCACTGCCGCAAAAGATGGGAGGACCTGCGCTGCTGGAGCAAGAAGACAGTGGAGGCCCAGCTGGGGATGGCCTCCCAATGTGGAAGGGGTGCCCATTGCACCATGACCCTCTAATGTACCGGATCCTGGCAGTGGCATATCCGGAGTTGGATGGGCGCTTGAGGGCATCACAGCACCCACAAGGGGGTGAGTACAGTCTCATGCAGCTGACTCTGTCTGCGCGCTTTATGAGGTTTCTGGGTGTGGGAAGTGGACTGTGGGTTCTCCTAGGTAAGGGCAAACGTGCCAGGGTAGGTCCATTGTTAGGCAGGCTCAGTGGCAGTCCAACCCCAAAAGTGGTAGTGGCCCTCTACACCTAGTCAGGCTCCTGTGTGTTCCAGGTGTGCATCAAATGGGTCTAGGCACAGTCCCCCATGGGCATGTGATTTTACCCTGGCCTAGTGCATAGAACTGCTACCTGTGTGCTGTGTCTGCCAACTGTGGTGTTGTTGCAGGCTTGACCATGTGTCTCTTCTGTCTTTCCTCACCTTTTTGTTTTGTCACCCTGTCCTTGTGTGCATTAGCATCATCTGGCGGAGGAGCATTTGCACCGGAGCAGGAGGGAGCTGCAACCCACATGACCCAGGAGGGTGAATGTACGGAGTCTGAAGGCACTGGTGGGACGGAGGGCGAGGGGAGATCCACGACAGGGATAGGAGGAGACACCAGTGACAGCGACTCCTCCTCTGATGGGAGCTCCCTTGCGGTGGCGGGCACCTCTGTGCCCACCGTATCAATAGGTACAGCCACCGCCCTCCCAGCAGCACCTCATCGAGTTTCCCGTGCCCACTCACCCAGGAGGGTAGGCATCTCCTTCACCCCAGGCACCTCAGGCCCTTCCCCAGTCAGCCCTGCTGCCCTCAGTGAGGAGGCTATTGACCTCCTGAGATCCCTCACTGTCGGGCAATCAACCATTTTGAATGCCATCCAGGGTGTCGAGAGGCATTTGCAGCAAACAAGTGCATACCTGGAGGGCATTCATTCTGGCGTGGCAGCCCAACAGAGAGCATTTCAGGCTCTGGCCTCAGCCCTGATGGCAGCCATTGTCCCTGTGTCCAGCCTCCCCCCTGCAACTTCCACTACCAAGACCCAATCCCCTCTACCTCAGCCTATCCCAAGAACACCATCAGACCAGCATGCACACTCATCAACACACAAGAGTGGACATGGCAAACATAAGCACCACACATCCCACTCACACAAGCACCATCCCCATGCAGACACAACAACATCCACTGCCTCCACTGTGTCCCCCTCCTCCATGTCCTTCTCCTCCCTCGTCTCCACTCACACCTGCATGCACTACATCCTCAGCCACTACCTCCATCACCAGCATGCCCATCACCACACACCGCTCATGTGCAATCACCACCCCCACTACCATGCACACATCCCCTGTGTCCTCTCCCAGTGTGTCTGTGAGCCCTTCTCCCAAAGTACACAAATGCCAGCACACTCCCAACTCAACAGCCATCCACCTCACAACAGCCTCCAGCCCATGCACCCTCCCCCAACCTCAGCAGACGTACACCTCCCACAACCACTACCTCTTCCTCCACTCCCAAACCCCCTCCATCTTCCCGTCCAAGTGTGTCTAAAAAACATTTCCTCGCTAACCTGCCCCCTGGCCTTCCCCTAGGGCCAGGATGCCCAGTTCCCAGACCAGCACCTCAGCTACAAAATCCTTGAGCACTGTGGTCCCTGCAAATCCAGTAACATCGCGGGCGGCACCCATCAGGGCTGCCAGTGTGCCACCTAGTGAGGCCAAGGATCACCCTATTCCGCCACCTGCCAAGGTGAAGAAGGGGCCCACATGCCGTAGGGAAAACCCGCACCAACCACCCAGCAAAGCCTCCTCCAAGACAAAAGAGGACAGTGCCAAGGTCCCAGCAGCGACTTTCAAGATGGGGAAGTGACAGAAGGCTAAAGGGAAGTCAGCTCAGGACACGTAACCTCCGGGTGAGGGACTGGTGACACCCCTTCTGCAAGACAGAACAGCAACCTGCATGGCGGTGGACACTGCCGCAACTACCGCCACCTGCACCACCTGCGCGCCCACCTGCACTGCCACCTGCACCACCACCTGCACATCCACCTGCATGTCTGCTGCCTCTGCTACAGTCCCCAGCATCATCCCCAGTGGGCAGTCATCTGAAGCTGCAGGAAACGTCCTGGACCCTGCACTGAGTACATGAGGCACCACAACCAGACTGGCAGTACCAGCAGTTGGCAGGCTAAGTCGCTGCAGGGTGGAGTGTGTCTCTGCCTCCATGGAGTATCATGCTTCCTGTTCTCAGGAAATCTCGTGGCTCTGACACCCAGGTGCGGGAATGGGAAGTGCCATACACCATGTGCAGCACTCTGGGCACCAAGCCCCCTCCAGAACCAGTGGAGAACAGCATCCACTACCCCAGTCCTTAGCAGGATGAAGCACCCTGGGTACCAAGCCCCTTTCAGAACCAGTGGAGAACAGCATCCACTACCCCAGTCCTTAGCAGGATTAAGCTCTCTGGGCACCAAGCTCCCTCCAGAACCAGTGGAGAACAGCATCCACTGGAGAGACTGTGGCCTTGCACTCCCCAGGACCAATCAGTGGGCAACCCACCCACTTGAGAGCCTTGTGAGACTGTGGCACTGCACTCCCCAGGACCAATCAGTGGGCAACCCACCGACTTGAGAGACTTGTGAGACAACCCATCCACTTGAGAGACTTGTGAGACTGTAGCTTTGCACTCCCCAGGACCAATCAGTGGGCAACCCACCCACTTGAGAGACTTGTGAGACTGTGGCTTTGCACTCCCCAGGAGCAAACAGTGGGCATGGAGCCCCCTCGTGGAGCAGTGGCGTCGTCCCATCATCTGGCTGAGGTGCCCCCCCTGCTCTTCCCCTCTGAGGTGCCTGTTTTTTTTTTCAACCTGATGCCCCTGCAGTGTTCTCTCCGTTTTGAGGCAGGTATCATGTGTGGGCTTCGCCCATGCATTTTGGGACCACTGGTCCACGGACAAGGAACACTATCCGGACTTGTGTAGTTGCTGTACATATTTGTATATAATGATCTGTTACAGACCTGTTTCCCTATCTCGATTTTTGATGATTACACTTGTTACAATCATTTCCTTTTGTCCTTGCGTTCTTCCAGAGGGTTACGGGGTGTAAATGTAATGTTGATGCATGTATTTGTGTTTATGGTGTTGTGGGTGAGGGTGGGGGGGTGGGGGTTGTTGCGTGTGTGTGTCACTCTCTTTTTCCTCCCCCCTCCCCTGTGTGCTAGGTGCAGTACTCACCGTGGTCGTCACCGCCGTCTTTGATGTTCCTGATAGAAGAGGAAGTAAACCAACATTGGTAGCACCTGTAACACGGGATCTATGGCTTCCTGGTTCTTTGTTGGGTGTCGAGCAGTGAATGGTTTCCCTTCTGTATACTGTTTCCGCCGTGCTTTTGATGGCTTTGGTACCGCCCCGGAAAAGCTGGCAGATTGGTGCCTTGTAATACAGTGGGCGGTACATTGTCTTCCGCCTGTCTGTTGGCGGTTACCGCTGCAGTGTTTGTTTCTACCACCATGGCGGTCGGAGTGTTAAAGTGGCTGTCTGTGTTGGTGGTTTCCGCCATGGTCATGATTCAATTGTTTTTACAGCCGGCCTGTTGGCGGTGTTACCGCCGCTTTAACACCGACCGCCAGGGATGTAATGAGGGCCTTTATTTCTTTGTGTTTTTGCAGTTTTATATAGCTCAGACTTGACCCAAAGATGCTGTAGTGCTTTACGTGAGCATCAGTTACATTGGACAAGGACACATTCATTTTTTTTTGGCATGGGGAGATTAAGGGCCTCATTTTGGCAAGACCGCCGTGGTATTGACCACCAAAAGACCACCCAAAATTTCCATACCGCCTTCGAACTAATTATGACCCACAACTCACAATAATGGTTCTTCTATGGTGGAAAAGCAATGGCGGTGCAACCTGCGGTGGTATACACAGTTATACACTACACCACAGAATAGTTTGAACTCCACACACCAGACACATATCCACACACCTGACACATCTACAGACTGCACTATTAAACACACCCATTCACACCCCAACATTCTTTGCATCAAAAACCCATACACAGAAAGATAGAGGCCACACACAGAAATTAGGAACCATAGAATAGGCACTGCTCACCACTCCAAATACCACTCATCCCCCACCTGCACATCAAACATATCACACAATGTTTTCTGCACATATCAGACACCACCTGTCACCTACTCAAAACACAACACCCACATCTCATCACCCTTTTTGTTACCTTTTTGTGTCATCCACCACTACTATGTCCTCACAAAAACATCCCTTCTTCACAGATGATGAGTTGAGAGTCATGGTGGATAAAATCATCAGAGCAGAGCCACGCCTATTTGGAGCACAAGTCCAACAAACCTCTATTGCCAGGAAAATTGAGATGTGGCAAAAAATAGTCAACAGGGGGAATTCTGTACATAGCTATTAACACACAACAGAGGACATCAGGAAAAGGTGGAATGAGCTCAGGGGGAAGGTACATTCCATGGTCACCAGACACCAGCTGGTGGTCCTCAAGACTGGTGGAGGGTTCCCACCTCTTCCCCCAATGTTTACATCATGGGATGAGAAGGATTTGGACATTCTGCATCCTGAAGGCTTGACAGGAATGCCTGGAGGAGTGGAGTCTAATAATTCACAACACTGAAAGTGTCACCCTAATGTTCTGTCTTGGATGTTCACTGATCACCTTTTGAAATCTTAACAGCCAACACACTCACCACCCCTGAGTCCAACTGTCCAAATACCCCTCTCTGGCATACCACATGTCATCTAAACTCACCTGTGGGGACAGTGTCTGTGTATGGCATGGGTAGTACAGGAACACACAACATTACAGCTCCCAGCAGACACTGTTCTACCATTAAGAAAACCAGAACATTGTACTATAATGAAAATAGCCTTGCATGTCAACTACACAATCGACTAAACACACCTTAATGATCCACAATTTTACAGTCTAGGACAATGACAGCACTGACATGGGCATCTACCAGGACAATGCCACGAAAACACAGCTAAAGCCATGTCCTCTGCTAAAATGACATTTTTACCTCTCATCACCCATTGAAAGATACTCACCTGGGGTGAACACACATATCTGCAGTGTGCTGTACTAGGTGTAACCTGATATATCTGGCCAGGTAGAATGGTTACTCCTAAGCTGATGGACAGGTCAGGTTCCACTTTACATTCTGAAACTGTTTGGTGACTCAATAATGAACTACTGCTAACTGGGAGACAACATTAACAATATGAAGCTACACAGCAGACAAGATATGAGTCTATCAACAGACATCCAACTGCCAAGCTAATCTGATATACTGCAGCAAGGTGTATGATATAGGAATTCCCTGTATCCCACATAACTGTACCACAGGTTTGAAAGCAGGTGTCACTATCATATCAGGGGATCACGCAAAGCCTTTCTGTACATGGCTAAAATCATATCTGCCTGTCAAAGTTTGTTGCCACATGTTACATTTCAATCTGTAACATTGTGTTCCATTTCTTTAACAGGTCACCTACCCATTGTGACCATGGAGAGGACACCTGAGACAGCCTCTTCCCCCATAGATGAAGCCCTTAGTGAGGAGTATATCCCTGGATCTGAGGACGCCTCACCCTGCCTACATCGACTCCTTTCAGCCTTGTTGCATCTACATCTAAGGCAACCAATTGCCCCCAAACCTGTGTTCCAAGGACAGTTACAACCATCATGTGCTCCACAGTACAGGTACCGGAGTCACCACTAGAAACCCCTGACACTGAAGGACCTGGCACCTGTTGGAGTGGACAAACTGTACCAAGGGCACAGGCATGTGGGGGTAGGGTGCGTGGGGGGATGGTGTGGGCCAGTAGATTGAGGATTCTAGGGATATAACTGTCCAAAACAACATCTCCCAAATCTTGGGAGCCTACCAACAGTCCTAAGGTGTGATGGGCCAGGTACTTGCCATGATGGAGGAGATAAAGTAGCTGCAAAGGGACAACCACCAGGAAGTCATGAAAAAGTGGGAGGCCCACAGTGCCAGTATGGCCTCCCTAACAGCGGTGCTGAAAGACATTAATACCATCCTGAGTAGGTTATGTCTACAACAGCAGACCCCTTCCATTGGCCATGTAAGCTCAGCCCCTTCTACATCTGTGGCAACCAGTGGAATGGAGGCTCTGCAAGGGGAAACACATGCCTCAGACACCCCAGCCTCTGTAGCTGAAGAATCCCCCCCACAAACATGGACATCCACCAAAACATCCAGAAGGAGCAGATGCCATGACTTCAGCCACTGCTAAGAAGTGATCTTCTACTCATTGGTTCCCCATGTGTGTCATAGATACACCCTGTTGACTGTTTTACAACCACTCTCTATTTTCCAATGGTACAAGGACACTGGACTTCAGACTCCAAATGATGTAGCAGCTACCTTGATGATTACATCCACCATGACTGAACCCTTCACTGTTTGCACTTTATAATTTGATCCCACTTGTTTACGTTTCCTGTACACTTGTAAATAAACGCAACTAACCCACATATCATGTTTGAGAGTCATTTTCCAGCTATATTCAACAGTTAACTGTAAAATGTTTTTCTTACACATGATATTCACATACGTACCAAATCTATTAAGTCCCAACTGTTGAATCTTGGTCAGATATATGTACAATTATACAAATGGACACACTCCTATTCCCGTGTATTGCACTTTCGTGCACAGAGGTTGACAACATGCCAAATATCATACAGTGCAGTACAGCTTCACAATTCAATGCTCCAGCATAGGTGTGAATAACAAGCGCCCCACAAACTAATGAAGTTAGGGACATGTCAGTCTTTGTCTCTCCAAAAAGGCAAACAGATTGGTTCAATGTGTCATTAGCTAAAGCCTTATCAGATACCCATATCATTTCCTCTCAAATGACCGTACCCCATAATACAAACAGAGGTCAGTACAACTGTCTCCAGTCATGGAACCTTCCACTTACCATGGTCAGGTATCTGTAGGCATGCTACTCACTTATGTCAGTCTTGACATACACGCACAGTGGCCTGCAATAAGGAAACAGTGACAGCTACATACAAGATAAATAGTATAATTATCAAACCAATGAAAAGGTTGAGGTTATGGATTTCACATGATGACATGTGTCAGAGACACAAGACCACACATATGACACCATTGGACCCAGATAACATGACACACAGGTCTAGTGTGTGCAACAGAACACTACCACTCCACTGTCCTGAAAGTCTGGGCATGGAACTCAGACATCACCAGTATGATGCCATATAGTACCTGGTCCTATCCATGTTCCCTTCACATGTCAGACCTGCAGATCCCACCTGCCTGTGACACAATTCAGAACTGACCAAATGATGATGACCTTGTGAAGAAATATGCAAAATAAAAATGTAATACAAAAGGTATAGGCAGGTAATGGTAATGAAGACCTATAAAGACATGTCCTAAATACAATAGTAACACTGATTGTGCAGTGTGACAAACATTAGAAAAGGAGATCATCATGATAGTCACAACTCCATGTACAATTGTGCATGCACACCGGAGTTACGTACTGCTAAGCAACTAATGAGCTGCCTGATGGTCATACAAATATCCTTCTCAAACATCTCTAAGCCCCTCAATAACCCACTGAGTCAAGTATTTTACAAAACAAAACATACCTACAGTCAATTGAAGTACTGATTTATGAGATCTGCCCGGATGTCTCCACCTTCAACCATATCACAGACATCCTCACTTGGCATTTCACAATTCTAACCACTGGAACTGCTGGCTCCCCCTCATCTGGTAGATATGAGATCGGACGTCTCAGGGTGAGGTTATGGAGCATGCAGCAGGAAACAATGATTTGACACACTTGACGGATGAGTTGAGGAGACTTATCAACGCAACAAAATCTAGCCTTTAGGAGCCCAAATGTCTGTTCCATGACATGCTTTATTCTTCTGTGGGCATCATTGAAGCAACTTTCCCTGGCGTGTTTCGGTACCTCACTGGTGTGAACACCCAGTGATGCCTTGGGTAGCTAGAATCCCCTGAAAGGAATTGTTACATGTGTGCAAACATAAATCTTGGACATCCTCACATTTGGCAGCAGACATAAGATACTGATACACATCACATGTATGACTTATCAAACAACCAGGCCCTCTCTGTGTACTGTTGTGTCATCAGCAGTGGAATATTGCTGTTCCGCATGATGAAGGCATCATGAACTGAACCCGGGTACATTGCACATACTTGGGAAATGCAAAGGTCTGGCAAACAGACATACTTGGTGTGAAAGTTCGTCCTGTTCTGATACACCTGTTCATTGCCACTTGAGGGAACCAATGCTTTATGGCTACCATCACTGGCTCCCACCACATGTGGGATGTGTGCCAAAGCATAAAAATCAGCCATTCACATAGGTCAAATCTTTATGTTGTGTAAATCAGATGTAGCTGTCCCGGTGTTTCAAAAGTCCTGAGCGGACTTCCTTCAAGACCAAACTGAACATAGGCTGTGACATCCCTGCAGTTAGGGCCATGGTATTTTGAAAGGAGCTTGTGGCCAGGAATCGCAGCACTGACATGACTTGTACAATGGGTGGAATGCTATTGGGATGCCGAATGTCAGGCATCAGATCTGGCTCCATCTCCAACTGATGACAGAGATCCATAATTGTCTGCCTATCCAGGCATTAGATCTGGATGACATGACGATCCTCCATGGTTTTCAGGTCTGTTAGTGGACGGTACACTGGAGGTTGTCTGACCCTTCTCATTGCAGGGTAACTAGATGAAGGAATATAAGAAGGTATGTCTATCAGTCACTGTAAGTGTGAAAATTCATATGTCACACATGATAGTTGGACATGCCACATGAAATAGTAAAAACATGGTACATAGAACATACCTAGAAAAATAATGGCTTATTGCTGCAGTGTCATCCTCTTTCCTCAGTTGTAATGACATTCTTACCATGTTTCAAATATAATAGACACAAATACCATCTATCCAATTGCCATGGGGGTGCAGACTATACCACTGATGATGCATTACTCACATATTATGAGTATTACAACATGTCCATTAAATCAGATTTTAAGTACAAGGTTGCTCAAAGCTAGCACTGAAAACTATGATGTGTTTCTGACCTTGTGACACATCTTTAATTTAACTTTTCCAACCATCTAAGGCCCTTAAAATGGCTGACCTACTGTACTGGACATTAGGAAATTACCTACATCCACTGACTGAAGTTGTCATGGTGGTAGGTGGATACTACAGTGGACAACATTGACATTGGAACACATTGCTGCCTTTGGCGGTCTTGGGCCAATTGTGATGTTCACCAGTGGTGACGGTCTCTTACATGGCGGACGTGACCACCATTTCATGCTTAAACATTCATCTTTCACTTGGCTCCTGATACTGCTGCCAGCAAGACCTCCATGACTTGAGCTGCTGTGTATTACCTCCTACATGTGATAAGGCCCCTGTCTTCTCACCCGAGGAGCTGGAGCAGCTGGTGGAGGAGGTCCTACGCCTGCAGAAACAGCTCTATGGTGCACCAGAGGAGCAGGTAAGTGCACCATGTTCACACATATTTCATTGGCTCAACTATACTTTGTTATACTAAGCAAAGGCTGATGGGCAATGTTTCTGTGTCCTTTAAGTCTGGAGGGTGGCAACATTTTGGAGAGTGTATGATATATGTCGCCTGGCCCACTGTGTGACTGTTGCACAAGGTTAGTGCTGTTGGTATACCAGACTCCTCCTGAAATAACATATTTTCAAATGTGTTTGATGTCTGGTCAAATGTGATAACATGACAGCTGGTGCTGGAGATGCATGTTGTCTGCCTGTTTCCACCTCACATCTGGCCTAACTGCATATGCTCATCTATCAGTGGAGGGGATGTTAAAGACAGTCTATGTTTGGCTTGTTGTACTAACTAGTTAGTAACCCCTCCTGTGTTAGTATGGTACAAGAGGGCATGACATACTTTTTTATCTATGTCATCCATGCACGTCAAAAGACGGGGATTTGACATGCCATTGCCAAGGATGTGTGGACCCTGGGGGTCTACAGCCGGTAGAGTACCCACTGTCGGAATAGGTGGGTGGACCTGAGATGCTGGGGATGGAGAGGCCCAGCAGGGATGTCCTCCCAATGAGGACCTCGTGCCCATCAGACCATGACCCCCCTAATGGCCCGCATTTCGGCAGTGGCCTACCCTGAGGTGGATGGGTGTTTAAAGGCAGCACAACAGCCAAAAGAGGGTAAGTACAGACCTAATTCATGTTTGTCCCTTTACCAGGTGATTGAGTGAGGGAACAGAATGTTGGCTTTGACATTGTGGTAAGTGCAAATTGTAACAGATCTCCTCTGTACACATTGATATTCCGTAGCGATCTATAGCACACAGGTGTGCACATACAAATGTATGCAGAGGCATGTTACTCAACTATGTTGTTCCCTCAGTACAATAGCATAATATGGTGCACATATGACTTGTGTCATATGTGTAGCACTATACAGAATTTTCTACAGTAGTAACTGTAAATACCCACCAACAGGTCAATCATCGCAATGTCATGATGGTAAGGTGTGTAGGTCCTTGGTCTCTGTTCTCTGCAATGTCTCAAGATTCCTGTCTATGTACAACATAGAGTCAGACATATTCAAGTCATCTGTAGTTTTCTAGTGCTTTCTGATAAGTGACAGCAGCATGTGAGGCTGTGATGTCCATCTAACATGCCATGTGACACACAAGGTTAATATCTTCACACCTGTTACAAGGTATTCCTCCTTGGTAAGTGAAGGATGTATATAGACATTTGTGAAGTCTCATCAGAGTAGGCAACATGCATGGTTGATCTATTGAAGTGGTGCAACATTTCTATGGGCACGTATATATTGGTATCAGAGGCTAGGAATGTTACTACCTTGCTACTGTTCTGTTAGTGGAAAGTGGCCACAACGAATTGTCCTTGGGCATACTGATATAGATATGTATCAACATCACGTATCAATTGAAAGGTTCAGTAATGAATCAACATTGGAAATAGTTACGTCTACTTACCGTTTTGCTAAGAAGGATGTGGTAAATGAGTCCTGGCTGTTTGGGAACCTAATGTTGGCAATGACACCTAGGTGATGGAGGTGTGGTAGTACACATACACATGTGAATAGTATTGTAAGTGTATCTAGGCTTGTGTCTTCGACGATGATAGGTGTGCCTGTCATGTCAGCAACATATGTGCTTTGGCCCTGAGAATCCTTCATAGACAGATGTAAGGCTTGCCATGTCTGATGTGGGTGTAGTCATGTACCCACTCAGTCAGTGGCCTATTGATGGGCTAATTGCATGATTAGGTAGTTCTGATTGTCATCTTTCTGCACAGTATAGATGTCCATATGTAAGTTACACTCTTCTTGACATCTTGTGGTTGTGTGTGAGACATAAGTCTGAGCTTACTTGGCCCTTACTTGACTGATAAAGTTTGTTTTCAGAAGACCAATGACCTAGATGACTTGGTCCACATTGTCTTTTCAATTATAGATACATCACTATTGGTGCATGTGTGTGTGACATGTGCTCTGACTCCTTAACCTAAAGTTGAAATGTATGACAATTTGAGTTGTTACATGTTTGCCTATGTCCATTGTGTATGGTTGTAAGTATGTGAAATGAAGAAGTTATGGCTTGTCTGCTGTAGGCCTGATTGCCTTTACTGTACAACACGTGTCATAGCTTGGTACATGACATCAGAGCAACATATTTGTATGTTTTGAGTATGTGTTTGTGATTAGTGATAAGCAATTTCACTTTCCTAAACTATTGCTTGATTGGTGCTTGACGAAGTTGTTGTGGATAGGGAGCTTGTGCCATGTGGCAAATAACCCTGTCATGGTATGGTCAGTGTGATTGGTTAACTTCATTCATGGTTTTATAGGTGTTAGTTAGGTAGCTTAGCTGCTGTTTAACAATATTTATATTAAGGGTCATGCATCATATTTTGTTGTGACATGATGGTGGCACTTTACTGCCACTACCTTATTCTACAGCTTGTCCCTGATTTAGTTTCTACAGCCATTGATCTTATATTTCAGGAGGTCCTGACTTCAATTGTGTTTCCCTCCTCTTGGAAGGATGCAACGGTGATTCCCCTGAAAAAGAAATCAGATGGTAAATATAATGATTTTCAGAATCTAAGTCCTATTGCTTCGCTGTCTTTCCAATCTAAGCTCTTCAAAAAACACATCATTGAAGAATTGGCCAAGTTTCTTCAAGACACAGGTAGTCTAGACTCCAATCAACATGGCTTCAGAAAGAACCATTGTACGGAATACACCCTCATTACTACTTCGGATACTATCCTTAAACTAGTTGATGAGGGAGTTGGCACTATTTTAGTGCTTTTAGACTTGTCAGCAGCTTTTGATCCAATTTCTCCCCAAATTATGACTCATCGCCTGTATCAGGCACGCGTCAGAGGCACAGCTCTAGGCACACTGAAGTCTTTTTTAGAAGACAGATCCACCATAGTACTTTGTGGAGATTTTAAGGCACCTGCATATCAGTTACCATGCAGTGTACCTCAGGGTTCCTCGCTTAGTCCCACCCTGTTTAATTTGTACATTGCTCCATTGGCTCAACCGATTTGCTCTTTTGGTTTCTTGACCGCTTCCTATGTGGATGATATTCAACTAATCATTCCTGTACATAAGAATTGGGAAGAAACCACTGACCGATTCCATCAATGTATGCGTGATATCAATAGATGGATGGGCCTGAATTGACTCAAAATGAACGGTGACAAAACTGAAATCCTTCTCTTTGGCTCTAGTTGAAATTTATGGAGCTTTCATTGGTGGCCATCTGTGTGTGGAGACCTACCTCTCCCTATTAGCTCTACTAAGAATTCGGGGGTCATTTTCGACACTGCTTTATCCTTTAAGCCACAAGTTAACTCTATCACTAAAACCTGTTTCTGGATATTGAAAACGTTTGAGGAAAATATTTCCCTATTTACAAGAGAAGCCTAGCATTATGGTGTCTCTTGCCTTGGTAATCTCCAAAATAGATTACTGTAATGCATTATTGCTTAATATTGACAAGCTTTCACTTAGTAAACTTCAACCTATCCAGAACACTGCTGCTCATCTAATACTCAATCTTCCTTGTACAGCTTCAGCCAGTGCTACTTTGAGGCAACTACACTGGTTGCCTGTGAAGAAACGTATTGTCTTTAAGACAATAAGTTTAACACATAAAGATTTATATATCAGCAGCCCTGAACATCTGACTTCAGGGCTTCACTGGTATACCCCTAGCCGTCAGCATATAGCTGCTTACTCCAATTTATGTGCCACTGCCCCCTAGGGCTAGGTGGAGAGACAAGGTATTTACGGTGGCCATGGCTAAACACTGAAATCTACTCCCTCCCATGAAGAGGAAAGAACACAGCTTCTTAGCCTTCAGAAAGAAGCTAAAAATTTGTCTCTTCCCACAGTAGATGTGGCCATGTCTTCTATTCACTTTCTGTTTCTTGTGGGTCTCTCACTCCTGTGACCTAGCACTTCGATGCCTTGGCTGGAATGTGGTTTATAAATATGAAATACATACATACATATATACATTTAGTACTGACACACATTTAGATTTCTTGCTTCGTACAGGTACAATGAAATGGGGTGTTGTGGAATGTTTGGAAAATTCATTTTCCGACCACTCAATAGTCATTTCTCCTGTTTTTGCAAGTATTGACGGGTTTTGATAATATTTTAATAAATCAAATGACTAAAGAGAGTGTGATTATGCTACCAGTTTTTTTGAAGACTGCAAGACCTCCTAAAAAGTCAAGATAGAAGGAGCTGAATGTGGTAGAATTTCATATGCAAGCTCTAGTTAGAATTTGGAATGTCCCAGTCTACCACACATTCACTCTTTTGCAGGACTGTAAAGGTTTGGATTGGTTTTTATCAAAAGCAACTTTGCAATCCTGGGAGGCTAAGAGACTTAATAAATTGGGAGGATTTTACAACTGTGCAAACCTGATTTTATAGGATGAAATAATCCAGCAATTTGGTAACAAGAGTTTGGTTTACTATACAGTTTTAAACAAATATCGGTGTTTTTCAAAGCAAATTATCAGATGAGTGAAGAAACCCACTATCAGCACTGTGCATTTTAGGGTACGCCCCAATCATGTAAAGGTAGGCACACCCCTTTTCGATTTACAGCTTGCCATCACCAAAACTGCACTACTCCCTGCAGCAAGAGCCATGTGGAATGATTCGCACGTTGGTGGTTGCCCTGACCCCAGTGATAATCTTTGGTGGTTATATGGTCTCATGTTTTTAGCCTTTGTTTTTAATAACCAAGGCCCATATTTATACTTTTTTAGTGCCTCATTTGCGCCGCTTTTTGACTCAAATGCAGCACAAACCTCCAAAATACAATTGTTTTTTGTAAGTTTGCGCCGCTTTTGCGTCAAAATGCGGCGCAAATGCAGCGCTAAAAAAGCATAAATATGGGCCCAAGTGTCATGTGCAAGAGAAGAGTTCTCACTCTTAACTTGCCCCCTCCTTTTTTTAGTAGAATTGGAGAGGGCACTTCAATTCCCAGCCTCCCTCAGTGGCAGCCATGTTGGGTGTATCACTGTGTAAAAGGAACGGCCCCATCCAGTGGGAAACTCTCACTATTCAGGCTTCCTGATCGTGGTGGAGGTTCTGGTTTCCCCCAAGGCATTTTCTGGTCCTCGCCTCGGGGAATTCCCAGCATTGCACTTGGTGTGTAGTCCAGTGTTGCCTCTGATTGTCAATGGGCCGGCTCCTGCAGCGGTTCCCTCCCAAACTCTATTCAGATAAGCAGAACATGGCCATGCTCGAGCAGTAATCTGATGTTAGGCTATTTATGAGACTCCATGTAAATTTCGAGACGCAGTTGGGTCTTTCAATCTGGAGTCTTGTGTACTTTATTTAAAGACAAGCGCTGTGTGTATTCCTGGGCAGAATTTCTTGGGGTGCTTTGGTTTGTCCTTTTGGTTTTCACTTGAAAAGACATTTAAGATCCTATAAGAAAGGTCTCGGCTTGAGACAAGGTTATTTAGCTAATTTAAAGCTCAGCAGTAGGCATGATTGAATGCTTGCACTGAAGAGGTATTAATGCAGCTGACAATCGAGTGAGTACATAGATTGAATAATATTCTTTCATTAGGAAAGAAAGAGTGTTTGTCCTGAGCCATTGTTCTTATGTATGAGCCTTCATCATATATGGGCATTTATCTTAGCGTATACTCCCAGAGAAGTGCAAAATACCACTATGAGGATCATTTGGAAAAAATCCATTCATGTATTTATGTTTGTTTGTGTTTAACCAGTTCTTTTAGGTCTCCTTCCCCGCAGTTCCCTTCCCACACCCTTACCCTCACCTGGCCACTCTAATCCACAGTGCTTTAATAACATTCTCAATTAGAACTGCATGGAGATAGGCCTTCAGAAGTCATCATGCAGATCCCAAGAATATGGCTACTTTGACACCCATTTATTAATTCATCTTTTTAGTAAAAATAAACTCTCAGGAGTGGGGAATTGGTCTACTTAGCAAATATTCTAATCAAGCAATAATATCTGAATTTTTGGAGAAGATCTATTGAGATACTGATTGTAGGTTAACCATGAGAGGGTGGCAACACCTCTGTGAGTTGGAGTATAAATCACTTACAGGAGCAAATTTCAAAAGGATTTGTTTTCTATCAAGTTGGCTTGCATATTATACACCTCATACGCTGCATATGATGTTCCCATTCTACCCCAATCAATGTTTTTGATGTAAAGAAGTGAGAAAGAGGACTGGTTACATTTTTTTACATGACCCACACTGCATCAGTTTTGGAGCAACTTCTTTACTGAAATAGGCAGAGATGTCCAATATATGATTTCACCAGAACCTATGTTTTATTTGGGTCATCGTACATGGTGAGCAGGCCTAACAAACATTCTCAGTGTTTTATCTCAAAAGCAGTAGCGGTGGCCAGCTCATTGATTTTGCTATGTTGGAAAACAACTAATATCCCTACATTTCAACAATGCTATGACAAAATGAACAGGGTCAGAACCTTTGAGGAGGCAGATGAAAGGTGAGTAGAAGCTCTTTCCTGGTTTTCTGTGATCTTGGGAAGCTTTTGAGAATCCCAGCCAGTCACCTCCCAGGTAATTGCTTCTTTTTTCCATTTATAGGATCAAACATCAGGCTATATCTTTTTATCCCTGGGTCACTTTAGGCGTCAGATTGAGTTCTGAACCATTGTTAAGACAAAAGTTTTGATTCCTGTTGGGCTATCATCTAAGTTGACTGTTGAATGATTTGATAAATTGATTTCAGAATCAAAGTTTTGTTGTACATTTTTAGCACTGCATCACTTTAGGTATTAGATTTTACTATAACCTTTTACACTTTAATAAAGACATATTGATTCTTATCAAATTGTCTAAACTATTGATCATTGAATTGATGCGATCAAGTTCTGACATACTATCCTTTGAATTGTCATTTATCAATATAAGTTGATCATGGTCATTGATAGCATGCACTGCATAGGGAAATGTGGTGTTCAGAAATAACACTTGAGGCCCTGGTTGCACTAACATTTTGACAGTGTGTTAGTTTTTTTTTTGACGTATGATTTGTGTATTGGTAAGTTTCAGCACTCTGTCCATCATCCTTTTGTGTGGTTAAAGTTTCCCTAAGTGGGAAGGGTGGGCCCAGAAGTGGCCCCATGCTCACTGTGCCACTGGATTCAAGCTAGCCTGGCTGATGGAGGGTGATACCCTGAAACCTGTCCGAGGGTGCTTGTTTCCAGTTGAGGAATGACTGGCCTGGCTGTTTAGGCTGGACTGCTCCCATGGGGAACAGGGTTAAGACTGATTTGCATATGGCTGGGTCCAAACTGAGGTGAGCAAAAGAACAATGGATTAAACCCAGGTCTGTGTTTAGGGTGAGTGTTTGAAAGTTTCAGCACTCTGTCCATCACCCTTCGGTGTTCCTCATTTAGATGTTGAATGGCAATGGGCTGAGCGAAGAGCCATATAACACTGCAGATAGGATCTTGTGCTTCAGAGGTGTAGGGTGGCATGTTGCTAGTCTGAGGTTTACTGATGAGAAAGGAGCTGATCCATTCGTGGACAAATGTCAGGTGTCCATGCTGTGGACGAGTCTGAAATCTGATTATGTGGTGTTGAGAAGCTTGTATTTGGAGAGGTGGTTGGAAAGAAGCTTGTTGGTGGCATTTTCTAGGGATTTGGCTGAGAAGGAAAAGTAGGAAATTAATTGGTAATTGGTGAGTTTGGTCAGGTCAGCTGAGGGTTCTTTTAGGAGGATGTGTTTCATTGGTTCCTGAAGGTGGCTGTACTGATGGAGGCTTTAAGGATAGGGACCAGGGCCGCACTGACAAAGATTGCTCCTTTGTCGAAGGCATGGTGGTGGCAGAGGTCTGCTGGGACCCCGGACAGTCCTTAGTGACTTAGGGCCAGATGTAGGAAGGCAAAAAAGTGCGACTCGCAAATTGCGAGTATTTGCGACTCGCAATTTGCGAGTCGCTAACTGCAATGCAGGTAGAAAGTGCGTGGACAATTTGCGACTCGCACAAGGAGTCGCATCGTAGATAGCGATTCCGCTGTTTGCGAGGTCGCTTTTTGCGACCGTGCAAAAAACGGACTCGCAATTTGCGAGTCGGTGTCGCAAATTGCGACTGTGCTGAAAATTGAAAGCAGGTGCTGTAGAACACTCTGGAAATCACTTCAGAACACTCAGGAAAACACTTCCTGGCACATGATGATGACATAACAGCCAGGAAGTTTACAAATACACCTGGGAGGAGGGAGGACCACACCCTTTTTAACTGCAGCACAGCTAACAGAGCTCCAGCAACCATGGCTGACACTCCCAGGAAAAGGAAGCTCAAGTTTGCTGAGAACGAGTTGGAGGTGCTAACAGATGAGTGCTGTCAGCACCATGACAAGCTTTTTGGCAGGGCAGCCCTCACTGTGCCAGACGCAGAAAAAAAAAGAATTTGGCATGATATCCAGGACAAGGTCAACTCCCTGGGGGTCAGCCACCGGAGTGTGGAAGAACTTAAGAAAAGGTGGTATGACCTGTGCTCCCGGACCAAGGAGAGGGTGGCAGAGCGGCTCCGGGAGATGAGAGGCACAGGAGGGGGACCATCTACCATACCACCACCCACACCCCTGGAGGAAAGGGTTGAGGAGACCCTTGAGCCGGAGGCTGTCAGTGGAATGGGGGAACTGGACACCTCAGAGCCAGGGCCATCAACCGGTGAGTACCATGTCATATGGATGTACCCCCATCAATGCCATACCCCACCCACCTTGTACACAGGGGCATGCACAACCAAGATAGCTCCATTTCAGAGTAGCAAACACCAGAATGATGCATTATGGGCAATGTAGTCAAGTAGGCAGTTTATAGGCAATTGTTTATTAGGACGTTTTTAACAGATAGTAGACACTGACAGTGTGTTCCCTATGTCCCACAGGTCTCCCACAAGACACCCCCACCAGTCCAAGCAGCCAGGGGCCACTGGTCAGCCAGCACAGAGAGGAGACAACAGGACCTGCCACCACTTCCACCAGCACCACCAACACTATGCCCTCTCTGGAAATACCTGTTGCAACAGTGGTGTTGGAGCCTGCATCATGTACAAGCCAGAGTGCCACGTCAGACATTACAGGGCCTCCTCCGCTGCGCAGGTGACGTAGGATGACAACAGCAGAGCAGCAGGCAGAGTCAGGGCTTGCCTCCACAACACCAACAGAGGCCCAACTGCTACGGGGTCAGCACCTGCACAACCAACAGTTAAGGAGGATTAGTGGGGTATTGCAGCGCTTTGAAAGAAACCATGCAATGAGTATGCAGCAGGTGCATTCAGAATTACAGGTTGTTGGGAACAACACAGGTGACCTTGCCCTGTCTATGCGTGAACTGGTGGCAGGACTGCTAACGCAGAGTGACAGTGCACGGCGCAGGGACCGCCAGCCGCTGCAACGCCTGGACAGGATGGCTTCCTCTATCGTTAGGCTGGCAGTTAACACAACTGGGCTGTCTAGGAGAACAGTCAGCCTCCAGGTTGACATGGGCCACTTTGCGGGTGATGTGGCACGGGGACTGGGCCGGATTAACCATGCAATAGACCTAATGGAGGCACGGCAGGTGGCCAGGGGCACAGGCGACACCCCACAAGACAGTGAGGAGGGCTCCACTGTCAGCAGTGTCTCTGCCAGTGACACCAGGGTGCTACATAGTGGAAGCACAAGGCAGAGCACTGCTGACCCACCTAGTACCAGCCAGGCTTGCCGAGCCCGCCGTAGGGTGTGAGCTCCACACTTTCCCGGGGGTACGGGCACATGATGGCAATGTGTCCCATGCCAGGTGGACTATTGAAGTCCCTGAACTGTTTTTTCATGTACATAGTTTGGTTTTTTGCACTTATTAAATCATTTGTTCATTCCACTTCACACATGGACTCTTTGTTCTATTGGTGAGTATGGTAGAAGTTGGCACATACCTTCCAAAGTATTGGTTTGCAATGTGTTCCCGTCTCAGTCTGCCTTGATTTGCGATGCTCCTATCCCCATGATGGCTACGTTGTTGGTCTTGCTCTTCGTCCTCCGAATCTGGGTCTTCACAGGTGAGAGGTAGCCCACGTCGGGTGGCAATGTTGTGCAGGATAGCGCATGCAACAACTATTTTGAATGCCGTTGTTGGGGTATACTGGAGGGCACCTCCACTTCGGTGGAGGCATCTGAACCTTGCTTTCAGCAGTCCGAAGGTTCGTTCTATCAGGTTCCTGGTCCGCTTATGTGCACTGTTGTATCGCCTCTCGCAATCATTGCTGGGTGTTAAGTATGGAGTCAGTATCCATGGACGTAGTGCATATGCACTGTCACCTGTTGGACACAAAACGTACACTGTTAGCAATGCATGGGTGGTTTGCACATTGACCTGTGTGCATGTCTTCAAGGTGTATTCAGCTCTACCTAGGAGGTATCCGTCTCCAAACACCCCACGTTCCAGGCGTTGGTGTATCCCACTGTGCCTAAAAATGTAGGAGTCATGAGTACTGCCTGGAAACTTAGCAACCATGTCAGTGATGACACAATGGGCGTCACATACCACCTGAATATTGAGTGAGTGGGTACACTTCCTATTGCGGAACAGATATTCCAGGTTTGCAGGAGGGCATATTTGAATATGTGTCCCGTCTACACACCCTATGACATGGGGGAAGTTGGCAATCCAGTAAAAGTCCAACTTGGTTCTGTTAATTTCTGCCTCATTCCTGGGTAGGTATATGTATCGGGACATGTGTGTGAGTAAGGCGTCTAGGAATGCCCTGAAGAACCTTGATAGTGCACTTTGGGATACCCCACCTGCCACAGCAATGACCCCCTGATAACTACCTGAGGCTAAGAGGTGCAGTGAGCATAGCACTTGCACATGCGTAGGGATGGCGCAGCCGCGCACAGTCTGGCGTTCTAGCTGTGGTTTGAGTAAATCTATTAAATCTAGTATAGCTGCGCTGCTAAGTCTATATTTGTCATAAATTTCCTCCTCAGTTTGCTGGAAGAGGGTCTGCCATGTTCTGTAAATCTTCTCCTGTCTCTGGCTCCTCCTCCTCCTCTGCTGTTCGGTGTGGGCTCTCCTCCTCACTGCTATCAGGTATATCTCCGCCATCTTGAGTTACCCAGATGCCTTCTGGGTCTCCTTTTATACTTTGGTAATGGTTACCACCTGCTCTGAGTTAGTGGTAAATTGGAAGTGCAAAATGGGCTTTTTGCGACTAGTCGCAATTTGCGAGTTGCTATTGCATATGGTTTGCGACTCGCAAATTGCGACTTCCTATTTGCGGGTCGCAAAATGGGGTCGCAAATTTTGTGAGTCGGTACCGGCTCGCAACGCATTTTGCAAGTCGGAAATGGGATTTTTGCATCCCATTTCCGATTTTGCAGGGTCGCAAATAGCGAATCAGGCCATTTGCACTCGCAGCAGTTTGCTACATCTGGCCCTTAATGACTATTTGATTACTTTAAGCAATCTAAAGTGCTAATATAAAATATCACTTTGTACTGTTCTGCTAGAAAATACCACAAACATTCATGAATAAAATTTTTGGTGCACAAAAAAATAGACAGTGCATAAAATAGATGAGTGAGGTGCTAGTGTACCTATTAAAGATGACCGCTGAAGTATATTCTTCTTCAGAAGGGGAAATGGGCTAAGGCCTGAGGTTTTATGTTTGAAAGGTATAACTGAGAGAGCGTAGTTTAAATATTATATATTATAGACGTGAAATGCTTACATTTGATAAAACAATATTAATAATTAATAATTAAAGTATTAATAAATGTAAAGATTTACTCATTTATGAACACTAATGCTGAATTAATAATAATTTTTCAGTTAGATGTATTATTACGATCAAAAATTGTATTCATTAGAACTCGTATGTCTTAAGTTAGCATGAGTCGCGAACTAGCTGTGTAACTCTCATTTAAAAGTATTTTCTGCTTCTTCAGTGTGCGGACTTGCAAATGACCATGACCCAGCTATTGTTCTTTCTGTATTAGTTTGAAACATGAAGGAATTTTCTCATCCGCATGCTAGCAGTTTTTAGTATAAAGTTACGTGCTTCGAAACATTAATGGACGCTTCCAAGGACAATGAGACGAGGGGAAGAGAACTTTTGACCTGAGACGTGTGCCAAGATGGTGAAGTAACCCCGGACGTACCACCTACGAAAATACTGATTATGAAGACCAATTAGAAGACAAGTTAATATTGAGAAATGAAAAATGCATTACTTAATGTATAATTTGATTGGTTACCAATAGTGGGGTGTAGTTATTAACCAATAGAATTTTGGGGGAATGTATTACGAAAAAGGGATAAAAACTCATGACACGAGAGACGGCACGCATTAGGTAGGGAATGATATCGATTGCATCCAGAAACTCTGTCACTCTATTTGGTGATTTGAGACTTAGACAAAATCATCCTACCCCATAGACTGCCCTATTACACTTTCCTCCTTATGAGGAGGGTGTCCCTGTTTTAATTTAGATAGATTGACGGTGAACTAACTGATGTCCTGAAGACGAAGACTGATCCTGTATGCTGATCTATCTCGAGGAGGGTAATTATTAATGCTAACGGAATCTATTTGCCTTTCTTTCTAGGTACCAACTGCTGTATGTTTAATTAGGTATCTTAGTTAGATGTTTCCAAATTGATGTTCTAAATTGTTTTGCATGAAGCCCAACATGCTAATGCTAATTTGAGGTTAGATGAGGTATTCATTTGACGGACGGAACTGACGTGACTGACATGTAGCTATGCTGAACTGATATTCTATGGTTTATTATGCACTATGATCTATTCTTTGCTAACGTATCTATCCTATGATTCTGATCATCGCATTGTTGAAAGTTTATCATAGTTGCCACCTTGTGATTATGCTCTTATGCTTCTTGGTTTTGAGATTAATACGTTTATCATTCGATTGTCATCAATAGGGAATAAATTCACAAAATATTCCTTCAAGGTGTGGTTATTTGAGTCTGAGAACTAATAAATGCGCCGAAGGATCATTAATGATTAGTGAGAAATATATTTTGATGCATGGTAATCTCGTCTTATGGAGACTCACCACTGGGTCCAAAGGTTCATCGACCTAAAACGAGTCCTGATGTGTATAAATTGACATAGACGGACGCGTTAGCAGGTATAATACACCCCACCGGCTAAATAATGTTGACCTGCTTTTACCTGCACTCAATATATCATGAGCAATGAATTATGAGAACCACATGAACAGTGGATAGGATGTTTACTAATTTACCTTTACCTATGCATTATAGCAGTCTTTGTCTTGCCACACATATGTTTCATATGATTAGTAGCGTTACTTCAGAAGCATGTAGGTAATACAATATCTTGTACACTTGTAAACAATATTGTCGACTTTGTTACCTCTCTCATCTCCTGCATTGGTCGCCACCATCCAAGTGCAGCACATTGCTTGAATGTCCCATTATCTGTATTCAGTCTTTATTGCAATATCACAGGCTACACTTAGACCTGTTTTACATCATGGCATTGGTGCTATCTTTGTAAAGCCAATCTTGTGCTTAACTTTGACTCATGAGCAAGTTGGCCCACCTTATACTCTGCACTGCACTGTCATGGTGTTCAATAGTTAAGCAAACACTGGACTGACTCATGATACTTCGCTTCCAGTGCCTCCCATTCAAATATTGCTCACCAAAATAAACTATGTGAAACCACTACTGAGACAAATATCATCCTGATCACGCGTCTTTAAAGCGACTTTAAAACTGAGATATCATGTCAACAAAACAACACTGCCTTTATCTGTTATTTTACAATCCACAGGAAAAACACACCTACATTAGCTTTCAATTAGGTTTTCCTTAGAAACGTTTTCTTTAGAGTGCTTTGCTGTGAATGTACTGCTGTTATTTTTAGGTCTGTATTAGTGACACCTCGATTGTCTGTCTTATCTTGTGACCTAATGAGACAGATGAATTATCTTAGCTAGTTCTTCATCAACATATGGCGCTTCTTTGCAAGCGGCTTCCTTCTGTGCTGTGCAAAGCGAAGCTGGGGGCTGGATCTCAAATTAGATGTTGGAAAACATGCATCTGATCCTGTATGTATGGTAAACTCACAATGCCACTGTCGTGAATGTGCTTTCAAAGGAAAACTCTTGTTAGAAACACACAGTTAAATGGATGTTTGTGTCAGGAAATGCCTTTACTTGGAGCATCGTCTTGGAATTATAACACAATGGTCCACCTCTCTGCTCTGTTTCCTCTACCGTGTGAACTACATATGGTAAGAACAACAAGAAGTGATCGCAGTAAAATCTGCACAAGTCCACAAGAAAGATGGGTACCATAAGAGCACGTGAAAAAGAACGTGTTCGGTATTTTAATCCATAAAATTGCAAGTGTCTTTTAACATTGAAAGTGACTCGAAAATTATGTAATGTTGCCAAAACAAAATAACTGCAACTGTTTTATTAGTTGAAATGCTAACAATATTCAATGCGATATGATGTTATAAAGTATAATCTTTGAGGATTTATATCTCATGTTTTTGGGAACAACACACATTTTAGTGAAGGATGAATCATGTCTTAGATATTTCTCCTCGTTGTGCCTCCCCTGGGGAGGCATAAGGTTTTGGTGCATCCCCAGGTTTACAGGCTCTTGTAAATCTGGGGATACATCATAGTCGGTGGATGTTGCATGGGAAACCCCACTGCAACGCCATGGAGCGCCTCCCTGGCGCAGAATAGGGCAATGCAGCGATTTGCGCTGCTTTGCCTTCCCCCATATATATGAGGCCGTTCAAAGCCACACCAAGTGGCTTTGTGTGGCCTAATAGACATGGTTGAAAGCTCAGCACAGCTGCTGCATCACTAAAAGTGACTCAACAGTGGCATAAGCCTCTCATAAATATGCCCCTCTGTATCCTTCCCTAATAATTGTTCCTCAAAATGAGCAACAAGGCAGCAAAGTCATTCACTGATGTGGTGAAACATTTTTTGTCTGTGTCTTGCTTTGAGTATGTGGTAAGGTTGTCTGTTATTGTCTATTATTGTTTGACGTTGCAATGAGTTTGAACTGTTAATGAATGTGGCAGAGTCCTGACTGTTTATTCCTCGTGCACTAGAAGGTGAGCGTCAGCTATTTGAATCTTTGCTGCAATATGTATTTTATACAAATTGAAGCTACATATGATGTTGGTTTTATTAATAAATAAATGTAACATTGTAATTACATAAAAACATGTTTTGACATTCAAATATATAGTTCCATCTTTATCTATATGCTGTTAGTGTTAGTTCCAACATTTGTTGATTTGTATGAGAGTGCTTTGAAATACCGGTGAATGCCCATGTGTGGTGATTGACTTACTGCAAGTCTTGGCTGGAGTAAATGTGAGCCAATTTAGACATTACTACTATTGTAGTAAATGTAAGTGTATCCTTTTGAAAATAGCAATTGTCTCACCTTTTTGTAAGTTTATGTTTAAGGGCCTCATTTAGAAATTGAGGGATAGGGTTAATGGGTCACAAACTTGACGGATATCCCGTCTGCAGTATTACGATCTCTTTATATCCTATGGGAATCGTAGTACGGCGGGCAGATATCCGTCACGTTTGTGATGGAGTAACCCATCTGCCTAACTCTGAATCAGGCCCTAAATTTCCTCCTTCAATTTCATTTTACCCCAATCACTTCCTGTGGCTATTCCCCTTACATTCTTCCAACTTTCATGAAAATTGATCATTTGGCTGAAATCACTAGAGTAGGTCGGTATACTGTCCCTGTAAATATGTTTTTCATTCAAAATCCCAAAAGTATGTTGATCAAAGAAAGTACAACCTCCTGGAGAAATGTTCACCAAAAATGTCCAGGAGAACAATGCTTGGATCCAACTGAAATCATGTGTGGTGTGGTGTAAACCTCAAACATCGTTTTTAAATTACTAAACGAAGTAATAGATATGTTTTGTCAGTTTGGTTTTCAAACTGGTTTAAGGACCATATTTCAAATGACACATTATTCAGCATAGTTGAAAGACAAAATAATTCTTACAGTCATCCGGAGGTTCCAGAATTCAGAAGAAGGTGTCAAAAATTGGCAGTCTGTTTTACGGAGGCTCAATAATTCTAGTGACCCAGCAGAACTGAAATTTTGTGCTCTGTTGGCCATTATCAGGTTCAAGAACTGTCAAGTCTGAAAACAATCTTTAGGAGCCATATTTGGATAGGATAAGCAAAGCCCAAACACAGGGAATTATAATACACACACAAGTGTCAAAGATGCCCCTTTCCTGTCAAAAACATCAACCTAGCAATGTAACATTACCAGGTAAGGAAGCTTGAGAAACAAAATAAAGCAAACATCCTACTTATCTGCACACCTTTAGCTTGTAGTGAAGAAAATACAAAATAAATCACAATTCAGGCAACCTGCTTCAAACACAATCCCCTGTGAAATGTAAATTAGCTATGGTTCCCAGCCAGGTTTAGGAATATGCCAGCATAAGAAGTCACATTCACTAAGAAAAGGGATTACACTTATTCCTGTCCTTGGTAAGCCCAGAAAAGGGTTGTTATAATTGCGAGCTGAATATTCTGACCTATGCCTGGAGAGCAAACTAATGTCATTATTTCCCCCACTTTATTGGCTGAGAATTACCCACCACCTCTCTTCTTTCTGTCAACACTTAGGGCCAGATGTAGTAAGCTGTTTGCATGGTGCAAACTGCGAAAATCGCAGTTTGTGCCATGCAAAAAGCCCTTTGCGATGCACATTCACAATTTGCGAGTCGGTACGGACTCACAAATTGTGAATGCGACTCGCAAATAGGAAGGGGTGTTCTCTTCCTATTTGCGAATCACATCACAATGCAGAATTGCTTTGTGACCACGAATGCGGTCACAAAGCAATTCGCAGTTACCACCAGTGTCACACTGGTGGTAACTCATTGGCAAAAAGGAAGGGGTCCCCGCCGCATTATCGCCGACCGCCAGGGTCATAATGACCCCCTATGTGTCCTTACCTATTAGGTTGTGTTGAAATGCTTGGACACAGCTCTAATAAGTCATTCACAATGTAAATGGTCCATACATACTGCTAAAATAAAAGAGGGCAGGACAATAATCAATACCCCAATGGTCACATGAGGTACACTGCCTCCCATAATCTAAAAGAAAACAACCTAGAGAGTAAGAAGACCAGCCAAGGAAAACCTAAAAATCAAAAAGTGAAAATGGACCTCCTCAGTGACAAGAGGAATTGAGTGTCATATCCAACATTCCTAACCCCACCATGACCAACAAAATAGTACTTGCATGCAAGTCCTAAGTTATGTTAAGATTAATAATTGTAGAGCACAATTAATACCCAAATGTGTCTAGGAACTAGACTGAAAGACTTCATAGTACTGCCGAGCAAGGCCAAAGGGTGAGGTAAATCCAGCGTCTCTGTGAACAGCCAGGTTTTCATGGCTACCCTGAAGGCTAGTTGGGTGGGAGCTGATTTCATAGTTGTGGGCAGAGCATTCCATGCCTCGGATGTTCACTGAAATAAACTTTGGCTTCCCCAGCTGTGCCATTTGTAGCTAGGTACTAAAGAGAACATGTGAGATACAGACCTGAATGATCTGCCTGGTTGATACCAATTAATGATTTCCTTAAAAAACTAGGGCTTTGATTGTTCAGCGCTTTATATGTAATGCAAAGCACGTTAAAGACAATTCTCTGTCTTTCAGGAAGCCAATGCAATTTTCTGACATGATCAGAACCTGGGAAATATATGGAATGTTAAGAAGTAAACAAGGCATGGCATTTTGCAGAAATTGAAGTTTGTTTTACATTGAATGTTTAGTATAAAGTAATAGACCATTGCAATAGTCTATATTGGACATTACCATGGAGGTGATGACTAATTTCTGTAGATGACATGGAATAAATGATATGATCTTTTTTAGGATCCTGAGCATAAAGAAGACTGATGTGGTTACATATTTTACATGATTGGCAAAAGACAGTTTATTGTCGAGCAGGATTCTTAGATTACATGTTTTACAGACTCGGACTGGTAAGGGACCTAGCTCATGTGCCCAACAGGTTAGTGCCAAAAAGGCGCACTTCTGTTTTGTTGAAACTTAATCTCAAGCAATTTCTGACATCCATATGCCATTGACGCGAATGCTATCTCAGAATCTGGTCCTAGCGGCAGGGTCAGTACTTGCGAAAGAATGTGTATTGTCAGCATAAGAAGTAAGTGAGAAGCCATATGATCTAATTAACAATCCAATGATTTAACATGAACATTAAAAAAAGGGGGACTCAAGGAAGAGCCCTGTGGAATCCCAAAATTTGCTGAGACACACCTCTTGAGAGCAATTTGAGAAGAACGACTGAAGAGGGACCAAGCTGTCCCGGTAATTCTAATGTCAGCAAGGCATTTTACCAGTCTATGGTTAACCGTCTCGAATGCTGTGGACAAATCAAGCAGGATAAGGGCAGCCTGCCCTCCTCCATCAAGAGACCTTCTAATTTCCTCTGTGGCCTTAAAAAGGGCTGTCTCCATGCTTCGATTACGTAGAAACCCAAAATGAGTTTCATCAAGAATCTTATTAGTGGTAATATAGTCCGTCTACTGACTATTTATGATCTGTTCAACAATTTTTTCTGGAAATGAGAGGCAGAAAAGTGGACGGTAATAAAATGGATCAATTGGGCCCAGGCTGGGATTCTTTACAGGAGGAGACACAGAGGCTTTTTTCCAAGAGTTTGGAAAAATGCCAAGTTTGAAAATGGCCTTGTATATGTTAAGAAGTGCAGGGGACGCATGCATGCATGCTTTTTTAGCTTTAGCTTGGGTTAAAGAAAAGACTGAACCAGGGTCCAGCAACCTAAGAAAACTGACACAGGCTCCCCTGTGACAGGTTAATTACTGGTAAATGAAAGTCCTAAAAAGTCATAAGACTTTCCTTTTTAAATTAAGGAAGTGGTTCATGCTGTTGCTCCCTGGGAGACACTGAAGGAATGCCCATTGTACTAAAGCATGTGCTTGTGTGTGGGGTAGTGCACTGCTGAAACAGGTATGCCACCAAATAAATTCAGGCATATGGACCTTATTGTCTAAGCAGACAACACCAATGCAATATGCTCCCTTGTCCCAATTACGTGATCCTGGATATTCATAAGTCTCTTACTGCACGGGTATAAAGAGAATGTCTTGCTAAATGGCGTAAAGTTGAGTTTGCATATAAACAAAGCAAGTCAAAAGGGCCATGATAAGCCTGTAGTCAAATACAACAAAGCCACAGCAAAACATTATTGTGACATGAACTAATAAAGACCTTGAGTCTCAGTTCAACCACAAACATTTATCAGGCTGTACTCACCTGTCACTGTGTTCCATGTTGTTACAAACATTAATTAGGCTGTACTCTCCTGTCACTGTGTTCCATGTTGTTACAAAAGTGCTGAGGATGTGGCATGAGTAAATGTGGAAATGTAACATACCTGGGGTGGCCATACAGCAACTGTCAAATTGAAGAAGGACTTGTAAACAGATGCCTCATGCATAGTGAAGGCAGGTGCCACAGTAGTATGTGGGAAAGATCCTTGTCTCAAATGGGAAGACACAAATAGCAGGTGGAATCTTTGGTGGAGGTGTCAGTAAATGGTAACTTACTAGGGCCATGTACAAATAAACATTGTAAGATGAAGTATGTGGTGTGATAAGATATTGAAGCATATGCTCTTTGAACCAATACCACAAATCAATTTAAAAGACGAAAAGAAGAAGAAATATCACTATGGGAAAAATATATGAGAAAATAAGAGAACACATTATGCTATAAGTATATCAGGAAATGTGGTGGTATTGTCACATACACAAATTAAAGTGTGTAGTACAAGCATGTCACACAGAAATGTTCAAAAAAGTTATTTCTGACAATCAATAATAGTACATATGAAGATGACTTCCTTAAATAGCAAAGAAGAGCAAAGAATACTATGGGGGTGATTCTGACCGCGGCGGACGGCGGTCGCCGCCCGCCAAGCGGTTCCCGCCGAAAGACCGCTCCGCGGTCAAAAGACCACGGCGGTCATTCTGGCTTTCCCACTGGGCTGGCGGGCGACCGCCGAAAGTCCGCCCGCCAGCCCAGCGGGAAACACCCTTCCCACGAGGAAGCCGGCTCAGAATGGAGCCGGCGGAGTGGGAAGGTGCGACGGGTGCTGTTGCACCCGTTGCGAATTTCAGTGTCTGCAAAGCAGACATTGAAATTCTTTGTGGGGCCCTGTTACGGGGGCCCCTGCAGTGCCCATGCCATTGGCATGGGCACTGCAGGGGCCCCCAGGGGCCCCACGACACCCCATACCGCCATCCTGTTCATGGCGGGTGAACCGCCAGGAACAGGATGGCGGTATGGGCTGTCAGAATCCCCATGGATGGCGGATTCCCATGGGCAGTGGAAAGTCGGCGGTACACCGCCGGCTTTCTGCTTCTGGCTGCGGCTGTACCGCCGCGGTCAGAATGCCCGGCGGAGCACCGCCAGCCTGTTGGCGGTGCTACCGCCAACCTCCGCCATGGCGGTAATTACCGCCAGGGTCAGAATGACCCCCTATGTCATTGTAACATTGTATCACACATTGTACGTAAACACGGGGTCGTCATTATTTGCCTTCCTAGCACACGTATACAATAAATGAAAAACATATCAAAAAGAAATGTTCTGAAATTAGCACAGTAATGTTTACATGTGAGAATCTGTAGACCTAAACATTGATGACAATAACAGAATCTCCCCTGTGTCTACATTTATAGCATATTATTCCTCATCCATGTGGCATTTGCAAGGGGTTGCATCTGCACAGTAATGGCATGACATTGTGTCATGCTATTATACATCCCAAGGTATTTAAATGTTGCTACTATATTACAAAAACACATGCATCTCCATAGCCACATTTAAGCACTGCTCAACGCACTGAGTTGAATAATCCATCTTGTTTCCAATTGCCTCAGCGCAAAAATTCTGTCCCTCCCTCTAGGCATGACAACCACCTTGTCTATGCCATGAAAAGTGATGTTAATCATTTTCTTGTGTCCTTGTGTTCATGTGTTGTATTAAAATGTGCAGCTAGCGGGTAGTTAACATTGTTATTCCTAATGGCTCTGAGGTGTTCTTGGATTCTTTCCTTCAGCAGGCGTATGGTGCTTCTAATGTATACAAAATTGCATTCACAGTAAATGCAATATACAACAATTTTTGTATTGCAGTTCATGAATGTTGTGATCATGTAGAACTTATTAGCATTGTATTTGAAAGATACAATTTTGTCTTTTGCAAATCCACAAATGTTACACATACTGCATTTGTAAAATCCACTGGATGGGTGAGGCAACCCTGTATTAGGTGTAAGTGAGTTGTTGTCTAAGTTTTCTACTCCTTCCATTATGAGAACGGGTTTAGTAGTAATTGCCCCACTTAGTGTGTTGTACATGCCCAATAAGTGCAATGATTTTTTAAGGATTCTGTACACTTCAGAACTAAGGGCCTGATTACGAACTTGGAGGATAAGTTACTCCATCACAAAAGTGACGGATATCCTGTCCACCGTTTTACAAGTTCCATAGGACATAATGGAACTTGTAATACAGTGGACGGGTTATCCGACACTTTTGTGATGGAGTAGCCCATCCACAAAGGTCATAATCAGGCACTCAGGGGCATATTTATACTCTGTTTGCGCCGAATGGGCGTAAAAATATTTGACGCTCTTTCGGCGCAAACACTGCCCCATATTTATACTTTGATGTCCGATGCAGCGGGCGTCAAAGTTCCACCATGTGCGCCATTTTTTGGAAGGGGGAACCTGCCTTGCGTTAATTATAAGCAAGGTAGGCGTTCCCTTCCAAAAAATGACTTTAAGGCCTGTGCCCCATATTTATACTGTGACGTCATTTTGACGCACAGGAGGGGGCAGGCCTTAAAAAACGACGCCCAGCCTGATGGGCGCCGTTTTTTAACGTCTGGGTCAGGGCAGGCGTTAAGGGACCTGTGGGCTCAGAAGGAGCCCAGAGGTGCCCTCCCATGCCCCCAGGGACACCCCCTGCCACCCTTGACCACCCCAGGAGGACACCCAAGGATGGAGGGACCCATCCCAGGGAAGTTAAGGTGAGTTCCGGTAAGTATTTTTTTTGTGGCATAGGGGGGCCTGATTTGTGCCCCCCTACATGCCACTATGCCCAATGACCATGCCCAGGGGACATAAGTCCCCTGGGCATGGCCATTGGGCAAGGGGGCATGACTCCTGTCTTTGCTAAGACAGGAGTCATTTCAATGGAGGTCGGGCGTCCAAAAAAATGGCGCAAATCGGGTTGAGGCCAAAATTTAGCCTCAGACCGACTTGCCCCATTTTTTGACGCCCAAGCTCCATTTTCCCCTATGCCAGCGCTGACTGGTGTGAGTCATTTTTTTTTACGCACACCAGTCCGCAGCGCCGGCTAACGTCATTCAATAAATAAGGCGCCCGCATGGCGCTTTGGAATGGGGTTAGCCGGCGTTAAAATTTTTGACGCACAACTGCGTTGGCGCAGTTGTGCGTCAAAAAGTATAAATATGGGCCTAAGTATATTATACAGATGACTGAAAGCAAGATGCTTAGACTTAGACTTATCTCTACTATTTATACTCGTACCTGTAAGCAAGGACTCCTGCTTCATCCTCATAACCCTGTTTCTAGCTTTACTAAGAAATTCTTTGGAGCAACCCCTGGTGATGAATCTGTTCTCTAATTTTTCTAGTCCTTTCTACATAACAACCTAAGGGCCATATTTATACTTTTTGACGCAAAACTGCGCTAACGCAGTTTTGCGTAAAAAAAATTAGCGCCGGCTAACGCCATTCTGAAGCACCATGCGGGCGCCGTTTTTATTGAATGACGTTAGCCGGCGTTAGCCGCCGGCGCTGCCTGGTGTGCGTGGAAAAAAACGACGTACACCAGGCAGCGCCGGCGTAGGGGGATATGGGGCTTGGGCGTCAAGAAATGGGGCAAGTCAGGTTGAGGCAATTTTTTCGCCTCAACCCGATTTGCGCCATTTTTTTTCACTCCCAACCCCCATAGAAATTACTCCTGTCTTAGCAAAGACAGGAGTCATGCCCCCTTGCCCAATGGCCATGCCCAGGGGACTTCTGTCCCCTGGGCATGGTCATTGGGCATAGTGGCATGTAGGGGGGGCACAAATCAGGCCCCCCTATGCCACAAAAAAAACCACTTACCTGAACTTACCTTATGTTCCCTGGGATGGGTCCCTCCAGCCTTGGGTGTCCTCCTGGGGTGGGCAAGGGTGACAGGGGGTGTCCCTGGGGGCATGGGAGGGCACCTCTGGGCTCCTTCAGAGCCCACAGGTCCCTTAACGCCTGCCTTTTGCAGGCGCAAAAAAACGGCGCAAAAGCGGCCGTGCGTCATTTTTTTTGACCCGCCCATGCCCGGGAGTTTAAATCCGACGCACATGCCTCGGAGTCGATTTTTTAGACGTGAACGCCTACCTTGCATCTCATTAACGCAAAGTAGGTGTCCACGCTAAAAAATGACGCAAACTCCATGGACTTTGGCGCTAGACGCGTCTAACGCCAAAGTATAAATATGGAGTTAGTTTTGCGTCGAAATTGCGTCAAAAAAAACGACGCAATACCGGCGCAAACGGAGTATAAATATGCCCCACAGTGTCCTAATTAGAAACTTAGAGGAAACTTGGGTTGGCAGACTACAATGCTCAGGAAAGGCACCACTTAAGTTTCAAATACCATTGTGGAATGTCTTCAAAAGCACTAAGGCCCAGGAAGACAAAACAAACAATGCAGTGGAAGGATGGCACCATGCCTTCCAATCCACATAAGGCAGAATGAAACCTACACTGTACAAATTCATGGAAGCCCTTCAAAAAGAACAATGCTGCCAAGACCTCTGAAAGGAAGGCAAATTAAACCCAAAACAACCCAATATAATGTATGATATGCTACATTATAAAGTAAAACTCGTTAACAACCTATGAGTTCACTACATAGAAAACATAGCCAAAAGCTTATAAGATGAATATTTAAACAAATTACATCAGTGAGCTGAATGTTCAACTCAAATTAAAACATTTAACTGGTGAATAAAATTATTTAAATTATTTAATTTTTTTTAAAACGAAGAAGCAACCAACTAAGCAAAACTAAAATACAAGCAAATTTAAATAGAAACAATTAAATAATGCACACAAAATAGAATGTAATAAGCCACAATCACATGCAATAGACATTCATAAATTAATAACATTTCCCACCCAACAATAAATAACTAACATATCACTTACTGCTTTGTAGCTGCAGGTCTTCCTCTGTATTTTACCACAAAGGGTAAAATAAATGTATAAAAGCCAGGGAAAAATGAAAATATATGGCAGGTCCACCATAAATCCCTGGAAGCAGTACAAATGCTGAGAACCAAAAAATGAAAGAAAATCTAAATTAAAAATATTTATTTACTACAAACCATAAGGATTTCTTTAAAAAGAAACAAAGCCTGTGAGAAAGTAGCCTCTTTCTAGCATAGTTAACCCCACTTTGGGCCTGTTTGTGAGTGTGTAACAGTGTGTTTTTACTATATCACCTGCTAGCCAGAACCCCAGTGCCCATAGTGAAAACCCTATTTGCCAGTGTGTTTTGCCTGTCTCATTGGGATCCTGCTAGCAAGGACCCCAGTGCTCATAGTTTATGGCCTAATGTGTGTGTTGTCAGTAGTGCTTAACTGTGTCACTGAGGTTCTGCTAACCAGAACATCAGTGCTTATGCGCTCTCTCCTTCCAAATTTGTCACTATAGGCTAGTGACTTCATTTACCAATTCCATAGCACACTGGACCCCACTTAAGTCCCTAGTATATGGTACCATGTTACCCAGGGCATTGGGTTTCCAGGAGAAACTTATGGAATGCAGCATTTCTTTTGCCACCCTTGAGGAGCTCAGACAAACGCTTTCACAGGACTGCCACTGCATCCTGGATGAAATAGTGCACACACTATTTCATAGCCATTTTCACTGCACTTAAGTAACTTATAAGTCACCTATATGTTGTCTAACCTTCATTTACTGAAGGCTAGGTGCAAAGTTACTAAGTGTGAGGGCACCCTTGCACTATCAAAGGTGCCCCCACGCAGTCCAGGGCCAATTACCCAGACTTTGTGAGTGCTGGATGCCACTACGCGCGCACAATACACATAGGTCAACACCTGTATGTAGCTTCACAATGGTAACTCAGAATATGGCCATGTAAGGTGTCTAAGATCATGGAATTGTCCCCCATTCCAAATCTGGTATTGGGGAGCCAACTCGATGCATCCTGGGGGCTCCACCATGGACCCCCAGTACTGCCAAACTAGCTCTCTGAGGCTTGTACTGCACCTACATCTGCTGCCACCTCACAGAGAGGGTTCTGCCTTCCTGGGATCTGAGCAGCTCAGTTCCAGGAAGGCAGAACAAATCATTTCCTTTGGGAGGAGGGTGTTACACCCTCTCCCTTTGAAAATAGGTGCTACAGGCTTGGGAGGGGTAGCCTCCCAGAGCCTCTGGAAATGCTTTGAAGGGCATAGATGGTTCCCTCCTTGCATAAGCCAATCTACACCGGTTCAGGGACCCCCATTCCCTGCTCTGGCATGAAACTGGACAAAGGCACTACACTTTCCTTCCTGGGTGGTGCCCAGAGCTCCTCCAGTGTGTCTCAGACTTCACCCATCTCGTTTTCCAAGGTGTGGGGGCACTCTGGAGGACTCTGAGTGGCCAGTGCTAGCAGGTGACATCAGAGAACCCTCCTGATAGGTGCATACCTGGTTAGGTAGCCAATCCCCTTCTCAGGGCTATTTAGGATCTCTCCTGTGGGTTTCTTTTCAGATTCTGCTTGCAAGTTTCCTTCAGGAATCCTCTGCAACTACTAATTCATCCTCTGACCTCAGATCGACCGCAGTCTGCTCCAGGAACTGCTGTAACTGAAACAAAGTATCCAGAAGGGCTACTTCGACTCTGCAACTTCAGCTCCAGCCAGCAACTGGAACAGTTTCCATGGTGTGCATGCTTTGGGGACACCCTGTCTTCACCCTGCACCAGAAGGACCAAAGAAATATCCTGTGGAGTGACGGAGTCACTTCGCTGCTCCAGCAGGCACCTTCTAAGATGACAGCAGGTTCTCTTTGACTCCTCTCCTGGCGATGAGCATGCTCCTTGGAACACAGGTGGTGGACCCTTTTCACACAGACTGTCCTAAGGTCCTGCTGTCCAAACTTGGAGGAGGTAGGAGCTTGCCTTCCCCGTTTGCGACAATACCCCTGTGTACTATGTCATCTTCACCTCCTGAGGCCTCTGTGCACTATTTTCCAGAATCCTTCATGCACAGCCTGGCCCAGGTCCCCAGCACTCTATCCTGCGACGTTCAACTTGCTGAGTTGTTCTCAAGCGGCGTGGGAACTTCTTTTGTAGTGCTGCAACAACCGCAATTTGCGCCTTGTTTGTCCCGGTGTCCTGGGGCCTCTGTGGGAGCTGTCTGGTCATCTGTGGGTTCCCTCCAGTGTTGGGAGCCCCCTCTGCCTCCTCATTCTGAGTTAAGGCCCCCAGGTTCCTCCTGGGTCCAGGCAGTGCCATATTGATGCATTCCGCAAAATTGTTTGAACCTAGGTTTGTTGGATGAATCCAGCACTGTAACTCGCCTGCATCCAACATCTCCACGTGGGACATCCTTTGCACCATGCAGGAACCCGCAGCCATCTTCTTTGGTGCTACTCTGCAGACTTCTTCCAACTGGAGAATCCTCTTTTGCACCATTCTCTAGGTTGGCTGTAGCTCCTGTCCTTCCTGGAATCTTCTGTGACTTCTGGACTTGGTCTCCTCTCTTTACAGGTCTTCAGGTCCAGGAATCCACCATTTCTTGCTTGCAGTCTTGCTTGGATTTTGCAATACCTCTAATCACGACTTATAGTGTGTGCTAAGGAAACTTGCAGTACTTTATTCCTATTTTCCTGGGCTCTGGGGTGGGATATTTTACTCACCTTTGTGCTTTTCTTACTCTCCCAGTGATTCTCTACACACTACACTTGCCTAGGGGGGAATTCAGGATTCGCATTCAACCTTCTTAGTATATGGTTTGTGTTGCCTCTAGACCTATTTTTTCCTATTGCATTCTATAGCATTTCCTATTGTTTGCACTATCCTATGACTATTTGCTTACTTTATTTTGGTCTTTAGTGTATATATTGTGTATAACCCTTACCTGGAGAAGTGTGGCATAATGGTTAGAGCGGCAGACTCTGATGCAGAAATCTGGACGAGTACCAGGGTTTAATTCCCACTTCAGTGTGTCTTGGGCTCAATTGCCTTGGACCAGATCATTCTCGCCTCCGTGCCTAATCTAATTAATGGGTCCCACTCTGTAACTCAGGGCAGTAGCTTGCTTAATCTCCACAATGGCCCTGACAGCACTTGGATGCCTGGCTTCACCCTGGGGGTTGTCCAGGAGTGGGTACCTCACAGGGAAAAGCCAGGAGGGGCTCCACAGTGGTATGCGTACAGAACCTTGAGACCCTAACGGGTGAATAGTGTGCTACATAAGTGCGAAATTCACATTTACAGAAGGGGTATTGCCTCTAAGATATTTTTGGCCTTGTGTCACTAAAATAAATAACCTGAGTATTGTCTTTTATTGTGTATGAGTACTGTGTAACTATAATGGTATTGCCAGAGCTTTGCATTTCTCCTAGTTTAGCCTAAGCTGCTCTGCTACAGCTACCTCTATCAGCCTAAGCTGCTAGATCACTTCTACATTTCACTAATACGGGATAACTGGACTTGCTATAAGGTGTAAGTACCCATGGTGCCCACTACAAACCAGTCCAGCCTCCTACAAAGCTCCAAACCCAAACTTCCATAGATTACATGTGGATACCTATGCCAGTAAAATAAGACACAATACCCACCCACAAAAGGCATTATATTGAAATGTAACATCAACATAACAATTATTTCATACAAATAATATACCATAACAAAATATAATATAAAATGATAATATATAAATAGCAAGCACAACCTAATCTTAAGTAAAACCACTATGTGATTTAATTCTGATCTACATAGTGCACTATGATATGTTATGTTGATTCATATAGTGCTTCAATCACCTGAAAGCATATTGAGGTGCTTGGGCAGGTGTGTAGGTGTGTGGTCACCAAGGTTCTTATAAAAAGAGGCAGGTCTTCAGATTCTTACGAGACTCAAGAAGTGAAGAGGAGGCTCTGATGTGATAAGGGAAGTTGTTCCATGTCTTGGGTGTGATGTAGGAGGATAAGCAACCTCCAATTTAGCTTTTGTGGATATGAGGAGTGTGGGCCAGTGAGAGTGAGGCAGAGCATACGTGTCTACTGGGTTAGTGAAAGGGTATGTGGCTGTATGTATATGTTTGCAAGACGTTTGGATTGGGTGTACTTGCAAATGGGGAGCCAGTGAAGCTTCCTGAGGTATGGTATCATGTGGGTGCAGTGTGGGAGCTTCAGAGTTAGACCTGCAGTGGTGTTAAGGATGGTATGGAGTCTGTAAAGGAGTTGTTTGAAGATTTCAGCATCAAGAGTGTTCCGTAGTCGAGCCTGATGGTGATGAATGCTTGTTTGATGGCCCGTCTGTTGTTTGAAGGCAACCATTTCAAGATCTTTCACAGAATGCACAGGATGTGGAAGAAGGAGGAATATACAGTGTTGATTTGAGCCGTCATGTTGAGCTTGTCATCCAGGTTAATCCCTAGATTTCATGCACAGTCTGTGGGTGTTGGTCCTAGCTTCAATGTCCAACAGGTAGAGTCCCATGGGGAGATCTTGTTGCTGAAGACCAGTACTTCAGTCTTAACAGAAATGGGTTTCTACTTCAGGCAGTTGGTTCGAGTCCAGTCTGCAGCCATCGGCATGCAGTTGGTGAGGTTGGTACTGGCTGTCTTGTCTATCTGGAAGAGGATATGTTGGGTGTCATCTGCTAGGAGATGACGGTGATGTCTTATTATAGGATGATGTTAGCGCACAGGGTCATGTATATTGCGAAAAGGGTGGGGCTGAGGGTGATCCCTGTAGGAGAACGTGGCAGCCTGACCCTTTAGGTTCTTCCCTTGAGGAAGAAACAGATCCATTTGACATTCTGCAGAGAGGTCAAGCAGACACTCTTTCTCCTCAATCCAGGATGATTAAAATGTTGTTGGTGGCCTCGGTGCTGTGGTTCTTTCTGAATCCCAATTGAGTGTTGTCTAGAAGATGGTGAAGTTCTAGGTGGATTGTGAATTGCTTGTTGATGGCCTTCTCAATGACATTGCCTGGATAGGGGAACAGAGTGATAAATCAGAAGTTAATTATTTGATTCGGGTCAGTGATGGGCTTTTGAGGAAGGCATTGATTTCTGCACGTTTACATTCATCCGAGAAAGTGGCAGATGAGATAGAGTTGTTGATGATGTGGAAATAAGAAAATATTTTGTTCTACCTTATTATCATTAAGGCTAAATTAAATGTTTTCATTTAAGAATATGAGTGATTAAAGTATGTACAAATAATGTATTGTTTGAATGATCAAATAATCTAATGGGGAATGCCGAAGTGCTCTTGAGGAGGAAAAGGTTTATTTGCCTTCCGTACAGGAACCCTTCAGTTACAGCCAACGTGGAGGGAGCAGTCACAAATTTCACCCACTTTGGAAAATTTCTGTTAACTTTTCTGATTGTAGAACAGTGGCTCTCAGGCAGCAGGTCTTTCAGTGAGTTTCACTGTTAGTATCTGCACAGAGGCACCCTATAATATGGGCCCTGAGGCATATCCTATAGACCAGTAATGTGGGTACTGTCAGTATCTAGGTTAACCTTAAAACATAAGAGGGAGGTGTGATGACCGATAGAAGTGTAGGAATACCCTGTCAATGAATTTCTCAGTGTGGCCTTGGGGATAGAATAATGAGCAGCCTGTACAGGAACACTGAGCAGAGGGAAAAATGTGGATTTCTGTTTTTGTCCAGCAATGTCTCCAGTGCATTTGTTAACTCCGTGAGTTAGAGTATGGGCTTCAGGCGGCATTTTAGTTTTAATGTGTGATTGAACCCTATCTGAGCCAGCTTTGCCATGGACCAGATGAATAGTAGCAAAAAAGCCCTGATTTGCTTACAGCCATCTGGGCAATTAACATGGCTGTGTCTCAAACACCTATTATTACCTTGAGTGAGTGCATGCAATAATTATTTAGATTTTTTTGATTCTGGTTTAGATAGCATGCACTAGGCACGCTCCTTTTTTGTTTTGTCAATTTATTGTGAAATTAAGTCCTGACAAATATAAGATTGGGCTGTACATTTCATAAATAATTTAGCTTTCTACAGCGTCTAGACGCATTAGTAAAATTTCACATGCTCTTCTGTGTTGTAATACAGGGTAGTATGTGTAGAAGTAGTTGCACATGTACATGCTGTGTATGAAGTTTGTGATCGAAGAATAAAATGCATTCTATATTTTAGAAAGCAAGGTTTGTAGTCTAGAGGAGCATCCAGAGCTAACCGGTGCAAAGGTGCAGGGAAATGGCGTAGAGTTATCAGGAAGCCTGAAAAGCTTTGGTTCCAGGCACAAGAACCAGCAGAAGAGCTATATATTGCCGAAGTAACGTATGTTCATGATACGGCAGGGAGACGAATGTCACAGAAGTGGAATGATGACACGTTGTACCACGACTCTATATATTCTCACTGGTTTCCGCTAGGATGAGGAAGACTTTTTTTAATGCTAGGGGGAGATATCTCGAAGGGTAAGGATGCAGCAATAACATCCATAAAGTATTGCATTAGCCAAAGTGGGTGCTGGGTTTACAGGAATATGTTCAATTTACGTAATCCTTAAAGAAGGTACAGAAGTGCATAGCAAGAACAAATGGTTTAAGTAAACACGAGGAACCATAATAATAACATACTGTGGGGTAAAGTGTAATAGCAAGCAATATTAATCCATAACACATACATTATACACAGTACATGGAAATGTATATGCAAGTAACATGGTTCCACTCAATGGCAGTCGTATTACTATGGATACAAAGAAAATGAATATGTAAATAAGTGCAATTTCAGTGCTGTGAGTAAAAAATAGGTTAGTAAAATAAGAGGACCTACAGGTTACTCTCTAGAAGCTGTTTCTTAGAGTAGAGTGCTGAAGTTACTTCACTATTTTTAGCTGTCTCTCCCTGTATATCATTCCAGTAGAGTAGTGGAAAATGTTAGCTGGAAATTGGTGTAAACTAAACTTGATCCCGAGACCCTAGCGTAATATAAATATATGGGGTTAACATGGATACAATTTTAACAACCGATTATGTCACTCACCAAAACAAGGCTGTTTCAACATGCTTATTTGTCAACCTGTGAATCATCTGATAAAATCATTACTACTAATATTTAGAATCCGATACGTACTCGGTCATATTTTATAAAGTAGTGTAAATGATTTGCTGAGAGGGAGACATATCACAGTCACTCATGAGAACATATGCAGCTGAGCTGCTAGAACCAGCTGGGGATTCTGATATATTTATGTCATAAAAGCATCTCAGGCCCTGATTTATGCTTTTTGACGCATAAAAGATGTGTAAAAATCTAATCGTAAAAAAGATTACGAAAATCTGGCGCAAACAGAGTATAAATATGCCCCTGAGTGTGCAATAATTTACGCAAGCACCGTGAGAACATGGATATTTTGTCTCAAAAGCGGAAGGAAAAATGCTCTCGGAACGAAGAGGTGAAAGAACATTTTTCAGTGTGGCAGGATCAGGACCCTGTCAGTGTGGCTTAATACACTCACAATTATACTCACCTCTAGTCCACGTATAAACTGTTATGACTATATCTGCAACTGAAAAAATCAGAAGCATAGAAAGTGCTATAAATAATTGTGCGGCTGAAGTATTGGCAAGGTTGCACTGAAAATATTTGTATATCGAATAAAGAACTCTAAGTGGTAGATTTTCCAATAAAAGCTGCAGCACAATGCAGCTTGAAAATTAATAGTGTTGTGTTGTGCGAACAGTCAAAAATATTGAAGAACCAGGACCGGACTGGGAATCAAGAGCAGCCCTAGCAAACTTTGTCGGACCAGCTTCCCTTACTGCATGTAGCAAGCCTTATCACTTCAAGTAAGGTTGGAGGGATTCTCCTTCCAGGAAATGTTTGAAAAATTGCAAATATGGTGCGTTTCACAGCACATTTTGTCAAAACTTGTCCAATCAATGAATGGATGATGGAGATTGGAGACAGCCCTGCATGGTTCAATGAATGACTAGTTGGATGGTGAGGCGAGGGTGGATTAACTATTTCAAGAATGGATGGCAATGAATGGAGTTTTACCTTAGTGGAGCAAATGGTCTCAATGCACTGCCCAAGACTTGGTACTCTTGCCTTTATTGTAGCTTCCCCATTAAAACATAATCCCCCCCAAACATTGTTACCACCAATCCTTATGAGACATGCATCGTCCTGACATATTTACCACACTGCACTAGTGTAGTGCCTAAAAGAATGAAACATAAAACATTAAGGGCCTGATTACAACTTTGGAGGAGGTGTTAATCCGTACCAAAAGTGACAGTAAAGTGACGGATATACCACCAGCCGTATTACGATTCCATTATATCCTATGGAACTCGTAATACGGCTGGTGGTATATCCGTCACATTTGGGATGGATTAACACCTCCTCCAAAGTTGTAATCAGGCCCATTGTTTTGAAAGAGAATGAGAAATCCATGTAGTGGCTGAATTGCAAAAACCTTGTGTCAACCCCATCTTCCATTTGACCACATTGTGTCATCATAGTCAATTGCATTTTTCACAATGCCTCCTTTTCCTTCATTGTCACATGATAGCACCTTCAAAAACATCATTTTGAAGTGTGTGCTGCCCAAAAGCAAAAGGCTAGAATGATACTCCATCTACAGTAATAACCTAGACCATTTATAGGGGACACAATACAGCTTTTCTCTCAGTTCACAAATACCATAGTCATCATGGAGTTCGTGGGGGTATGACTGTTTCTAAATGCATGAGTAAAACTGTCACTACTAAAAATTGCCATTCAATGAAATGGTATATTTTAGTATACTAAACTAAAAGGCATTGCAAAGATCACACTGTAAAGTAATGCATGGTTTTGAATTTTGTAGCATCGTTATCATATATGTACTGGGCAGGACCAGACTGGGAACCCAATGTAGCCTTGCAAATTTTGTCAGATCATCCCCCTTAGGGTGCATAGCAAGTGAGTCTGACCATCACAATGGTGCTAGGAGGGTTCTCCACTTCTCCTAAGAAAATGTGGGAAAGAATGGCAAAAACAGTGCATTTTACAACACATTTCTCATTATGTATTCAATTTCATTAGTTATTAAAAATTGTTAAAGCATAGTAAATGATGACCTTACAGTGCACCAGGATACAGCAATCTATACTGGGCTCTTCAACTATTCCCTCACCATCACCCTTTAACAGTGCCTCTCATCTCTCTGTAGCCCCTCTCTCACATGTATTTCATTTGTTCTATAGTACCTCTCTTAGCAGTGTAGGAGGGTATTGGAGCACTTCTCATCACACACACACACATACGGAGACAATGAATAATATATGTGTAAATCAGTGTATAGAAAATGTTACATAAGACAAAGGATACTAAAAGACATAGGATTCACAGGTCGTCCATACTGGTAGGCATTTTCCCAAGAGTGCTGGTCTGGGGAAGCTTAGACTCAGGACTCAGAATGTAACACAGTTGATAGGGTTTAATTTACTAATAATTGATTTCTACCCAAACCATCCTTTTCTTTAGCAAAATTAGGATAATCAAAGGCAGGGAAACAACATAACTTCTAACCTGTACCATGCAGTTCAAACACAGCTCTGTGATGGCAGTTTATAGCTCAATGTGATGGACTGAGTGTAACTTATGAGCTGCACCCTAACAAAAGGAGCTCTGCGACAAAAGATGTATCACACTGAGCTATGCACATAAAATACTGTTCTGTGATCTACATAGTTCACGTTCTTTGCACCAGGCATACTAACCCTCTGCAGAACCTTAGATCAGTCAAAACTGCCACAAGACAAAACCCTGATCTCTCCCCAGCAGATACATTCATCATCAGAGTTATGTTTGCCCTGTTATTGTTGCCTGAAAACTGTTGGATACCAGGAACTCTGCAGTGCTTTTAAAACTGTTGCGTTGCTACAAAAGGGGGTGCCCATCCTTCCAGCCTCCCGGGGAAACACTCAATGCCTGGTACATCCAGTCCAGCCTTGCTTCCACTTGCCCATATTGTGTGATCATAGGCAATTACACAATTTCACAGTGTCTCATTTTCCTTCATCGTCACATGAGAGCACCATAAAAAACATAATTTTGAGGTGTGGGTGCACAAAAGCAAAAGGCTATAATGATACTCCATCTACAGTAACAACTTAAACCATACATAGGGGACAAAATACAGCTTTCCTCCTGGTTCATGAATAGCATCGTCATCATGGAGTTCATGGAGGCATGACTGTTTCTAAGTGCATGAGTAAAACTGTTACTACTATCAATTGATATTCAATGAAAATGTATATTTTAGTATGCTGAACTAAAAGGTGTTGCAAAGATCACATTGTAACGAAACGCACAGATTTGCATTTACTGGGCAAGGCTGGACTGGGAACCCGATGCAGCCATGGCAAACTTTGTCAGACCATCCCCAGTAGGGTGCATAGCAAGCAAGTCTGACCACTACAATGGTGCTAGGAGGGTTCTCCCCCTCCCCTAAGAAAATGTGTGAAAGAATGGCAAAAACTATGTATTCTACAACACATTTTTCATTATATATTCAACTGCATTATTTATTAAAGCATAATAAATGATGACCCATTTTGGGACTCTTCAATGATTCCCTCACAATCACCCTTTAACAGTGCCTCTCCTCATCTCCTCATAGCCCTACTCTCACATGTAGCACCTCTCTTACCAACATAGGTTGTTGGAACACTTTACATCAGACACACATACAGAAACCATTAACAATATGTGTGTAAATCAATAAATAGAAAATGTTACATAAGACAAAGGAGGCTACAAAGTGTAGAATTCACATCATCCATACTGGGAGACATTTTTTAGGAGTGCTTGGTCTGGGGATGCATCCACTCAGGATTCAGAGTGTAACACAGTGGTTATGGTTTACTATGCTAATAATTTATTTCTACCCAAACAAACCCTTTCAAGCAGAATTAGGATGATCAAAGACTTGAAAAAAACATAACTTTCTAACCTGTCACATGCAGTTTGCATGCAACTCTGAGCTATGCACATAAAATACTGTTCTGTGATCTGCATACTACAAGTTCTTTGCAGCAGTAATATTAACCCTCTGCACTACTTTAAATGAGTCAAAACTGCCACTAGACAAAACACCAATCTCTCTCCAGCAGGTGCATTAATCACCAGCATTATCTTGTCAATTTTATTGTTACCTGAAAACTGTTGGATATACAAGGAACTCTGCTTTTAAAACTGTTGCACTGCAACAAATCCTGTCCCCAGTAACAAGATGGGCCCACCACCCTTCCAGCCACCTGGTAAAACACCTGATGGCGGGTAGGTCAAGCGGCAGAAGGCTGCCCCTACCACCCCCTTCTAAAGCCCTGAAGGTCAGCAGTGCTCGTGGCGACCCTACAGGAGGTAGGAAAATGCAAAAACTAATCGTAGCACGTATTCCATTTGTTTTGTATTGATCATTTTTAAAGCGCAAAAGTTCTGTAATCAAAAATACCAACAGGCTTTTTCACAGCAACAAAGCCTCCACCCCAAACGGTGAAACTTGCCCTCACCCTGCCAGCTCACTGTAGAATGCCCGGTAGCAACATATCTGGGTCCAGAATTATTGAAAGTGGTGCTGCACCTAGCGCAGCGCCACTTTCCCTGCTACACTTAGCACCCCCCCTACCGCCACCATGTGTGTGTCGTATTTAAAATACAGTGCACCATGGCACAGGGTAGGGGGAAATAGCGTCATTTTTCATGATGCTATTAATGTGCTCTGCAGGAGTTGCAGAAAAATATTGGTCATCCTGGGCTTCCTTGTGGTGGTCCTCCTTTTACTCCTCATCCTGGTCCTGCTTATCCTAGTTTGCAATGTACTGATACTTTGGAACTCTTTGAATTGAGTTTCTTTTTTCCCTTGGTTATGCTGCTACTAGTCCTTATTTCCCTAGTCCTTTTAGCTCTTGTCCTGTTGGCTTTGGTTGTCTGCCATATCCTTTTTATGGCTCAAGTCCTGTTCTCCTAGTCTTCCACACTCTTAGGCCCATATTCATACTTTTTTAGCGCCGCACTTGTGCCACTTTTTGACGCAAAAGCGGCGCAAACCTACAAAATGCAATTGTATTTTGTTAGTTTGCCCCGCTTTTGCGTAAAAAAGCAGTGCAAAAAAAAAAAGTATAAATATGGGCCTCAGTCTGGTTTGCCTAGCAATGGTCTTCCTATTCCTGTTCCTGGTTTTGTGCCCACTAGGCATTATCTGTTTGTTTCTGGCACTCATTGTTTGGGTATTTGTATGTCTAATCCTCTTGCTTCTGGTCCTTTGGGCCATTGTGGTGCTTTTAGCCCCCCTTGTCCTAGCTCTTTCTTTTCTTAACTGATCCTCTTGTCCCTCATTTATTACCCTGGTCCTTTTGATCCTTCTCACCCTGCTCATCTCATTCACAGAACATCCATTCCTGGTCCTGCTGGTCTCCTTAGTCTACTTGGCCTTTTGTGTCCTGGCCCTCTTAGGCCTTTCCAGCTCTCCCAGTCTTGGCCCATCTGGCCCTGTTCCATTGTGATCCTTTTGGTCCTATTCCCCTTGTCCTTCTTCTCCTCACCATCATCTTCCTTGCCCTTCTACCACATATCTTGGCCCATCTTATTTCTCATGTTGTGGCACTCTTAGATTCTGTCCTCCTGGTCTATGTTTTACTTGTTCCCCTGGACCTGTTCCTCCTCCATTTAGTCCTACTGGTATTACAACCATTGATCCAGATTCTCCTTTTCCGGGTCCTCCTGGGTCTGGTCATTTTGGTCCTAGTCCTCCTGCCCACTACAGTTCATTCCACTTAGTTTTCCAGATGCTGGTTGGTCCTCTTGCCTCAGACCCTCCTCATCCTGCTCCTGCTGCTTGTAATGACTGCTGGGGCCCACTTGGTCATCCAATCTCTGGTCCCTTTAGGAACTGATCTTCATGGCACTCTTAGCCCTGTTTCTGGTCCTCCTGATATTCTGAGTCCTTTGTACTGCCTCCCTCCATCATCATAATCCCTGCCCTGCCTATCATAGTATCCTGAACATACTGGCCATTGCCCATCAGATCCTAATCTTCTTCGCCCTCTTCAACCTGGTCCTGATCCTCCTGAACCTCATCCTCCTTATCTGCTATGCCATGCAAGAACTTATTCTGTCACAAATCATCCTAGTCTTTACTTGTTCTGGTGTTCCTTGATCATGCTAGTCTACGAATTTTCTGGGCCTATATTTCCTCATCCTGGTTTGACTACTCAACATTCCAATGTACTCTTACCCCTGTCATTTGGATATTCTGTCTTCTTTTTCACAGGTCTGTGGTCCTGAATCTTTGTATTTTGCTCACCCTAATATTCATCCATCATTCCTCCTCACTCACCTAGTTTATCTAGGCCCCTTGTTTGTCTGTTCCTAATCCTTCTCATCCTGGTCACCTTGGTCCATGTAGTCCTGGTTTTTGTTCTGGTGCTCTGTTGGCTAGCCATCATGTATTGGGCCTTCTGATGCTATTTTCACTTCTCTTGCTTTCCCTATCCCTCTCAGTCCCCATCCTCCTGTCCCATCCTTCTCTTACTAATTCTTCTGATCTCCTGGATTGCCTATTCTACCTTGTTCTTGTCCATCTAACCATGGGCCTCTCTATCATGGTCCTTCTAATAATGATCCTATTGAGTCTGGTCTTCCTGATTCATCTGGCACTGGTCTTCCTACTTCCTATGTTCTGAGTCACCTTGATCCATGTAGTTCTTGTCATCCTGTTAGGATCCCCCTAAATTTGACACTCCCTAATTTTCTAATCCTGATCCCACTTGCCCTAGAGTTTGTTGTCCTTTATAACCCCCGGTCATTCTAATCTAAAGTCTCCTGGTCTTGCTAGCCCTGGTCCTTTCTAGCTGTTGTCTTCCTAGTCCTTTTGCTTCGTACCCCTTGGTCCTCTTTCATCTGATGTCTGTTGTCTTAGATCTCCTGTCACTGGTCCTCCTCTCCACTGGTTCCCTGGTACTTGTCCTCTTTGTTGTGTATACTTGAGTCTGCTACTCCAGCCCCTGGTTGTCCTCAATAGCTGGCCCTTGTCAGTGCACACAGGACTTCATAACCTTTCTTATTGTTATGTTCCATGGCCTTCTGTTCCTCCTGCCTCTGGCCCTTCTGTCCCTACAGGCCTTTGTCCACTGGGTCCAGATCCCTTTGTTCTGCATCCTCCGGGCCTTCCGGATCCTTTATATCCTGGTCCTGATACACTAGTGCTGTCTTTCATTGTCCTGTTCCTCATTGTCTATTTGTTCCTGGTCCCCTCTGACATTGGTAACCCTGGTCTACACAGATTAGGTTTCCCTGGGCCTAGTTCTTCTTGTCTTGGTCCTCATGGTTCTGGTCTTCCTAGCCCTCCTAGTGTTCCACCTCTTTGCCCTTATTTTTCTATTTTTCATCCTCCTCCTACTGTTTCCTTCTATAGCGCCCCTCCACAATGACTTTAGTCAGGAAGAGCCTCCAAGCTTGTCACCCAGATTTGTATTTATTTATATATTTTTGACTTCCACATTACCTTTGCTGAGACAGAACTGTCAAGAAGTAAAGAAATTATACCCAGTAAAGACAGGACCTTACACTGACTACCATGTTAAAAATAAAAAATAAATACATTTTTAAAATGCATTGTGCTGGTGACTAAAATTTCAGTGTGGTTTAAGAGGCCACTCATGATTTGGGATCAATAAGCATCAAAGCCCTAAACCTACTTTTCCGAGTGAATAGTATGAAAAGTGTATTTATTCACAGACAACAAAGTGAACTCCTTATTTGAATTACCCAGATACACTACTTACCTGTCTGCTGCTTTCACTTCCCCATTCCAGAGAAATCTCATTACTGTGTCTCACTCAATTTACCTCCTGAAAGTGTCTCAAAGCACTGTGCCCCCAAACACTAATTACCTACCACACATGTCCTTCCCTCAGGTTGCTGCTACTTGTTGACTGAAGTCTGATTGAACTAGGTATGGAGCGTTGGAGCGTTGGAGCATTGGAGTGTCAGAGCGTTTGGTAGTGGGTGAAGTCACAAGATAGAGCAGAGCTGAACCAGTTGCAGAGCCTTGCCTCAGTGCTACCATGGTGTGCTGTCACTAAAAGAAAGTCACCACAAGCCGTCATGGGACCGGCTCCTGCTTCCAGGGCTTGGCCATCTTCTTTTGTGGGTTTGCAGCCTTGGGGCCCAACAGCTTCTGCAGTGTTCGCAGGCCGATTTCTGCATCCACTGGCAGTGACAGTTCCCCAACTCTTTTTTTATTATTTTTATTGAGCAGATACACACAATAATAATTACACAGAGCAAAACATAAAATACAAATTTATCATCAAAGACCACATTTGATCTTATTATTAAAACAGAAAACAGCTATGAGAGCACATTTTAGCGTCCTTTAGTGCCATATCTGAATATTATATTTTGAAAGTCGGTCCCCTTATATCCTTAAACGTGGGGACTGTGCCTATTCGTTGCGCTTACAGTTTTACTTTAAAGTGTACCGCTATCATCTTTGCCTCCCAAGTCTCAAATGTAGGAGGAATAGGCGATTTCCAGGCTTGTAGAATTAGAGATTTTCCAATCAATGATGCTATAAATTACATCTGTTTCGCCTGAATAGTTAATTCAGGACAATAAGTTGCCAAACAGGGCTCCCAAGGCATCAGGAATAAGTACAAACCGTACCTCTGAGCTAATCCACTGAAAAATTCTGCCCTAAAACGCTATAAGCTTGGGACAGGTGAAGCACAAATGAAGCCAGTCCTCCTGGGTACTATTGCATCAGGGACAAGAACCTGAAGGGGTCAGGTATGCTTTTTTGATTTGTGCTGGAATGAGATATAGCATCTATTTTTAAAAGAAAGCCATTCTCTTGAAAGTCACCCACCTTATTGCCTTATAAGATATACTACTTGAGGTTCCTCCATATTTGCAAATCTATTTTGCTTTTGGTCGTGTTTTCGGTCTTCGTCAGGAAGTGAGGGACTACTTGTGATGCTCCCTGAGAGCTTAGGATCTTCTACCAATTTCCAATCCCCTTCTGGTTCCCATAGAATACTTGAGAAATAAGAGAAAATAAATCAACTAAAAGGATGTGTGGGAGCAAAAAATGCAATATCTGAAGATAGGAAAATCTTAGAAAGTCTGGAATAGGTACTCCACCATGACACTGTCCCCAGGTCTTGATTTGTCTACCTGGTAAAAAGTCAGAAAGTCTAGTAAACCACGGTTGTATCCATTGATTAATGTGAGATGGAATCAAATTTAGCCCCATCATCCCTGAGTGGGCCAGCAACATTGCTGGATGAAAACTGGTAACTTGATATTTTTCTCAAATTTGAAGAATCCTGCAATAGATTAAGGTAGGGACTTTGTATCTAGTATGTTGACAGGGGAACTTAAGAAATGGTGCTAGCTGACATCTGTGCACTGCTAGCTTAGACTTCAAATAGAAGTTAAGATTAGGGGATAAAACGGCTCGAGTACTCCAATCCATAAGAACAGCTTCATAGTACCTCCTAAAATTTGGTAGGGGCAGTCCTCCATCCTCGACTGAGAGGGATAAAATGTCAGTCTGTGCCCTTGGTTTTTTGTTGGTCCATATAAACTGAGGGATTGTCATATCGAGATCTTTGAAGACTTTTTGATGGATTTTCATAAACACACTACGGAAGATAAATAGAAAAAGAGGAAGGATCATTATTTTGACCAGTGCCAATAACTGACAAGGCAGTGGCTTGCCATTTCTGTAGTAACTGTTGCAGTATCTTAAAAGTAGATATAAAGTTTAAACCAAAGAGATCCGAAAAATTGTGTGATACATAAATGCCTAGATATCTAATGGGGCGAGAGAGATGGTACTGCGCCCACGTGTCCAAGGGAAGGATATTATGGGTGGTGTTAAACAGCAGAGCTTCGGACTTAGAGTGATTATTCCTACATCCCCCCAAATATGAAAAGACCTTTATTTTAGCAAAAGCCCTATCGATATTTGCGGTCTCCGCTGCAAGATAAAGAATCAAATCGTCATCAAACAGTTTTGGTTTCGGTGCCTGCGGAATGGGAGGGAGAAAAGAATTATCTTGGCGTAGTGCCGCGGCTAAAGGCTCAATAAACGGCCTGAAAACCACTGGGGGAAGGGAGCATCCCTGACGGGTGCCTCAATGAACTTGTAAGTTTCCTGCTATACGTGTATTAATGAGGATTGTGGCTTGGGCCTTAGAATAGAGATTTCGTAGTACCTGGATAATTTGTCTGGGAAACTTAAACATTGCTAAGATCCTGAACAGCACCTCCCATTAACCTAGATCAAAGGCTTTCGCTGCATCCAACATTATAATAGTAGCTGGTTTGTTATTATGAGAGTGATAATGAATCACCTGAATTAGGAAATTAGTACTTCATGGATTAGGCCTCATGCTACTAAGACCAGTCTTTGTGCCAAGATCTTTGCCAGAATTTTATAATCAAAATTAAGTAAACTAATTGGGTGATAAGAGTTGGGTTTCTGTGACAGCCTATCTTTTTTTTTAGGAAGCTAATCACTGTGGACCTTGAAAAAGATGCTGGTATGTCTGCCCCTGGAGAATACTATTGAAAAGGACAACTAAACACCTGGCTACTTGGCAGGCAAGGGTTTTGTAGACTTCAGCCCAGTAATCGAGGTCTGAAGGATCCATACCTATCCTTTATCTGCCAAAAGAGATTTGTCGAAGCTCCAGCATGGACGAGCACGCATCTCATTAGGCAGATTTAAATTAACCTGAGGTGCTGAGTGATCCGAGTGTCAGAGTCACCAGATCCTTGGGGTCTGTGCACGTTCCCAACACGTCCACCACTGAACAGCTCCAAGACTCTGATAGATAAATCACAGAGACTGAGGGAGCTCAAGAGGGGAAGAGGGGATTAGGAAGGGAACAGCTGGGAAGGAGACCTGTAGTGAGAAAAAGGTTAGAACACACAATATGAAAATTATATCTCCTGAAATCAATACTATACAATGATTCTAAGCCTAGTCACCCTGAAAACATGAACAATTTAAGAGTTAAGTTTAAAATGACTAAGTTTCAAGATGTCCGGATACCTGTAAGAGAATCAAGATGAATTAAATGAAAACTTTCTTATTCAAGTACTTTCCTTTACATGAGAATCAGAAAAAACATTCTGACTATATTTTAAACCAGTCATATAAATCCTGTTTTGAGAATGTATACTAGGACCATACAATATTGCATCTAGAAACTCTGGCCTTCTGTGTACTCTTAAAATGTTTCAACACAAATTGCGCATGTTGCAGATATATAAATATATATGTATATATATATATATATATATATAGTAAACACCATAAAAGGATGGTGCACCATGAATAACACAATATGGATTCAGGAAACAAATCACATAACTTGTCAACTCGAATATTACATAATAACTATCTTAGAATAGCGGCATACAATAAACAACATGAAATAAACTCGAGGAGAGAATCGTGCGTTTTGCCGATTCGAGTGTCACCATGTAAAATACCAAGAAATGGTAGCACGCAATGTATATCAAAGTCAAATCATCATTAATCGAATTGCGCGTCCTGCCGATTCGTAAAACACGATGTAAATGTCAAGAATTAACAGCTCACAATAAATAACAAGATCAAAGTACAATGAAACGAATCGCGCTTCTTTTGCCAATTCTTAAGCCACCATGTAAATGTCAAGAAATGGTAGCTCGCAATGAACAACAAAGTTAAATACTCATGAAACGAGTTGCGCGTTTTGCCAATTCGTAAGCCACCATGCCAATGTCAAGAAATGGTAGCACGCAATGAACAACAAAGTCAAACCTTTATGAAACAAATCGCGCATCTTGCCTATTTGTAAACTTCCATACAAATGTCAAGAAATGGTAGCGCGCAAGTAATCTGTTACTCATTTAAGAATTAAACCAAGAATATGAAAATTCTCAATAATGGTGTCGGAACAGTCCAACCACCGTCTTACCGCCTGGAACAATGATCACCAATGAAGGATGAAGGGCAGAAGACTGGAACATCCAAATAGGTCGCCGGGACAGGAGCTCTGGAAGAAGCTGCTGCTCTGCACCGGGACCTCTAAATAGTGAGCACTGAGAGTTGGGCTGCCTCTCTTTTATAGAGTCTTGGCCCAGCCCAGAGCAACGCCCAGGCATGTTGCAGGGAAAGTCTCTGGAAGGCCCTGGAAAGGGGCCACACCCTAACACACTCTGAAAACCTGCAGCAATACATTGCAAAGGAACAGTATTTGTAAGCATGTTAAAAATAAGTTTTCATGATTGAACTCTGCAATGTAAAAGGTTAAACAACAACATATCAGCACAATGCATAAATTACGTTGTAGTGAGAGTGCTGGGTTTTTGCATTTTTGTCACCAATAGAGCGCGTACTGCTCTGGTGTTGACACCGAGAAAGGATTGGCACGTATACAGGTATCACTTCTTGCGAGAAGAAACAAAGTTAGTATGAAGTTGATTCTGAAAGCTGTCTTATATTTTTCTGGAAAATAAGTAAATTCGTAATCCTGAGGGTGACCGGTCTTTCAAGCATCTACTAATGCTAAATCAGAAATAATTTAACCCTGCCTCTGGGAAAACTCTAGGATTATTCTGCTTTTGTTCTTGTAAGAAGTATCCATCTGAGTATCTGGAATAACATTAAAATCTCTACCAATAATGAAAAAAGGCCGAGAAGTGTACTCAACACCTTGTACAGGCCTTCAAGGGGCTTGGATCATCTTCTATTGAACCATAAAAGTTCGCAAAATGGATATGATAATCAGAGATAAGAGTACTAATTACCACCCAGTGCATCTGGGTCTCTATGGATCAGATACACCTTCCCCAAAAATTCCTGAGACACCAATATGGCAACCCCTCGAACAGCGGCAATAGCCAATGCATAGTATGCCTGTGCGATATATTTAGGGAGTTTTGGGCGGGTGTTTTGACATTTTAAGTGCGTTTCCCGCAAGAGAAAAATCTGTGAGTGCAAAGCCCTAAACCAGTTGAGAATAGCAGCAAACTTTACATGATTATTGGCACCATTTACATTACAAGAGATAACCCTTAGTTTGCTCCCTGACTCTCTCTATCAGATAATATCACCCTGTACCAAAGTCATAGTCAACCCTCAACCTATCTCTTCGTATATATATTTTTTTCCTTTTTGTTATCTGCTGCGTTATCTGCTCTTTTCCCCCACCCTAGTGAACACCCCCCCAGCAGAAGGAGGATATATCCCCCCCTTCCCCTGTGGGCCCCACCCGTTATGGCCCGACCAATCTGTGGACCTTCCCCGCCCATGCATCTCCCTCAAACCCAGAAAGAGAGTGCACTGACATGGCACTCCTAGAGCCTTGATCTTAAGGGGACCAGGGCAAAAAAAGAAAAAAAAAAAAACAGAAAGTACTAATTCAATTCACCCTAAGAACATAATACATTTCTGCCCCAAATACCATATCATTGCTTTTTTTAGCAGTTCGAGGAGGTTCTTTTCATTCTGACCACCCTGAAAAATATGAGCCTGTCCTTTATGAAACACCTTGAGTTTAGCTGGTTGCACAATACCAGCTGGGGCCCCTAACCTCTTAAAATCATCTATAAGACCAAGAAATTTGCGATGCAGGTGGACAGCCGCAATAGACATATCAGAAAACACACAGAAGCTAAAATTATCACCAGAATTGAAGTTTCTCATGCTGATAGCATGAGACAGAATTTGTTCCTTTATCCTGTAGTCTCCAAAATTGTCAAAAAACAACAAGAGGAGGGGCCAAAGTGGGATATTCGGAGGACAGACTCCTGCTCCCGTGTGTGAAGCTCCCAATACAGTACAAATCAAAAAATGCACACACGATTCCAAAAAGAGGGTTTCTTTTAGACCAATAGGTTCTGCATACCAAGGAAGATAAAACATTTTTTTGAAGCACGAGCCCTCACTCACCTGCCGGTGACATGCTTCATCATAGGGCTATGCTCCTCGTCAGGTTGGCGCCGGACGACCTACTTGAATCAATGCTCCCCGGGGAGGTCGTCCGGCATGGTCGGATTCACTAAAAAACCACAGTGGATTGCCTCAACTAGATGCTTTCCCTGATGAGGCCCTACATTTAATTTTTGGAGGGCTTTGTCCTCCCTAATATGGGATGTCCAAGTGTTTAAAGGATTAGGTACGTCTTTAAGGTCCTGACGAATCGCATAAGATCATGTATTGACTATAAACCAGCGAGAAACATGTTGACCTGTGATGTAGAGTAACACAGGGGACCCTGTGTTTACTTTTTTCGTTCTTACTACTCCCCAATGTGAGAGTTAGTAGCTGTAATTAGAAATTCTTCTTTTTATGGGGAGTGTAGACATTATTTTACTATATCCCTATTTATTGTTTTTAATCTTGTCAGAGGTACTAGCATTGAATTAAATATATGAACATCTTACCTCTAGGCATTTTTAACCATTTCTATACCAATCCTCGAATTTTTGTTTTTGACCGGTTGTGCATTTTCCTCTAAAAGATCTCCGGCAAAGAGCCCCCACGTGGGGCCATCAGGCATTGCAGCGCCAGCCTGACGAGGAGCATAGCCCTATGATGAAGCATGTCACCGGCAGGTGAGTGAGGGCTCGTGCTTCAAATTTTTTTTTATCTTCCTTGGTATGCAGAACCTATTGGTCTAAAAGAACGTCTCCAAAATTGACCAATATAGTGTGGGGGTATTTTGAGTTTGCGGGGCGCATAAAAGGGACCCTGTGTGCCCTCATAAATGAGAGATCCTCTTCAGTTCTTGTTTTTTCCAGAAGGATACATTTATAGATGAGGTCCAGGAGTACCTTGGTCTCTGATGAAGGTGATTCAGTCGCTTTGGGGACCCCTATGAACCTGAGGTTCGAACATCGAGATCTGTTCTCCATCTCATCAAGCTTAATTGTATTTCCTCAAGTTCCGATTGGATCTGTGATGTTGCAGACTCCAGTTGCTTTTTAGCATCCTCCAGATCTGAAACCCTCTGTTCCGCTTGGGATAAGCATGTAGAGAGACGGGTTAATTGGGCATTTAGTTGGCTAAGCTCGTTCTTGGTTTCTCTACGAGCCTCCTCATGGGATAGTTTTATTGCTCGGAGTTCCTCCAAAATCTGACCCATCAGATCCTCCATTGAAGAGACACCGTTTACCCCACCTACAGAGCTGGCCGGAATAAGGGTATGTGGAGAGGGGCAGAGAGTCTGTGGAAGGATATTTGCATTAAAGGATATTGAGTCAGATGATGCTTGACATGTGCCTTCTGATATTAGATTTGAGACTCGTTGGTCGGATGACTCAACTCGGAGATGGAGGGTTGAGAGAATGATTTGACAATTTGCGTTGACTGCTGTGCTGCTAGTTCTTGACCCTCCAATGGACTAGACCCAAGAAGTACTGAAAGTACTGGAGAAGCAGGTAATGGGTCCTGCACCCACACAGATTCTCTTATGGCCCCCCTAGGTCTTGTTGGTCTGAGCTATGTCTTTGCCTTCTCATGGCAGGAGCCAAAGTCTTAGATTTAAGTCCTTTATGAATTTTTCAGACTATTTGTGCCTTAGACCCTACCTCTCATGCCATGCGGTTCATTTTGAGGTGAAGTAAGGTGAAGTAAGGTGGAGTGGGATGAGGTGAGGTGAGGCAAGAAATGGCTGCAGATGATGCTGCTATTGAGAGAGTCACGTATAGGAAGCCGAGGGGGCAACAAGCCGCATCCGCGCTAGCACGGACTGCTTCAGTTACACCTTTAGCTTCACAATCACTCCTGCTACGCTGCCTAATGCTGCTGTAGCAGGTTGCTCAATCTCCATAGACCATTCAGCCTATTGGTAACTGATATGAATCTTCCTCTCCCTCTCCATCAGAGATGCTTAATTACTCCACACAGTCAAGGAGACACATTTTAGTATAATTGCGCAAATTAATCACAGGTTGCCCTCCACCTGACAGAATTGACCCAATCCAGTACCTATTTAGTCAATCTACTTCATGCATTTACTGGAGTAAGGGGGCATACTAAGTACACACAGGGTACAAAGGAGCTAGTTTCCTCTGTGCACCTTTTTTTCCTTCTCCTTTATCAGCTCCCCTACTGATACTGATACTTTGCCTCCAATGAGACTTAAAAAGTAGCGCCCCTAATGCTGATATGATATGACTAATTTCAGCTTTGTGGGGCTAAAATGTACAGCTAACTTCAGCTCAGTTCAGCAATCTTCTTTATAGTATTGTTTTGTTTGTTTGTTCCCTCGTCTTCCCCCTCGCGCTAGTTCCAAGTTGCTTGCTGGCTCCACATACACAGATCAGATAGCAAAGAACAAATGTTTCCAGCCTGTTCCCCAGCCTTGTGTTACACGCGATACACCAGCTACTTATCTTTTAGATTTTTTGTGTTTCTGGGCCTCTCAGGAGGGAGATTGTCTCATCCAGGCAGAAAAAAGGAGCTGATGTAGTGAAATTTCCCTTTCTTTCATTTCTTCCCTTTTCTACCGTTAATCAGCTGCCAGCCACATATCCCTGGACGGGGAGCCGCATTGCTCAAAACACCAGCGCGCTCAGCCCCGCTCATTCCTGCCTTGTGTCATCTTACCGCAGCCTCATCCTGAGTGGCGCTTCACAGCCTGCGGGCTAGGGTCATTATTGATGAGCCTTCACCTCTCCTTAGTGTTTGCGAGAGAGATGGGACCTCAGCGATAGTTAACAGTGTACCAGCACTTCCTCAAGCACGTTCAGCCCCACCATCTTGCTGCTCTGAAGCCTGGCGGGAGCTCCACGTGACTAACCTCAAGCTCACACCTTCAGTTCCCCAGCTCTGTCTCTCTGGCTTCTCAGGGTCAGTAACAAGCCCTGCACAAGTCCTGCAAACTCCCTCAGGGCCATTCCTAGGATTTCCCAGGACTCTCCCAGGAGCTGGAAAGCTCCCCCGGCCTTTGACTCCTACGAGTCCCTGCACTGCAGACTTGAGGAGTACAGACAAATACAAGGAGTGGGGAGAAAAAGCAGTGAGTGTGCACAGCTGCTCCCCATTTGGCTCACTGGGCCCTCTATTGGATGTATCTCTCGATATTGGAACACCACTCAGAACCTGATAAGAGCCTGGTAAAAGAGGGGACACCAGGAATTTTGTAGTGAGGCAGCAGCAGGTATAGGTCCAGCTGCATGGTGTTGGAGCCCTGGCTCGTGGAAACAGCCTGACTTAGGTTTGGGTGCGACTTGCAAATCGGGTGGGCTCTACACTTCAACCGGTTGCTCATTTGCCAGAGAGGATAGTGTTATTTGAATTTATCAATCTATCAGCCGCCTTCATAGAAATCGTGTAGAAGCTCCCCCGGGAGCAGACAGTCGGACAACTGGACCCAGCAAGGGCCACAGTATGACTCCTCAGCCCTCCTGCTTTTGGCACTACAATACTTTAATCTCCAGAGCTCCCAGACTTCCTGCTCTACGTCAGGTCTTCAGCATTTTGGGAAAAATCTCTGCTGTGTTTACCCTGAGCACGCTTGTGCCTCCCTCCCTGTCACAGCAGGGTAAACAAACTGGGGTAGGGGTATGGTGGTGCCTCAGAAGGTCTTCCACTGTACAAAGGTGACATCGGGCCAAACTCCATGTGGTCGGGGAGAGAGAGAGGAATTCCTTCCACAGTGCCCCCATCGAAAAGATATAGCAAACACAGCAGTTCGACAGGACAGGTAAAAAATGAGTCAAATCAAAATCACAGCCAATAACTGAGCCTCTTATTACCATAACTTGCATGGGCCCTATGGAAAAGCCTGGAAGCTGTACAGCCCAAACTCATAATTCTAATATGGGCCCTATTAATACTAAGGCTCTAATTATAACATTGGCGGTATATACCGCCTACTGCCGTGGTGACGGCCACCAACATACTGTCACAGTGGCTACTATCCGTCCACCATAATATGAGCACTGCCTGACTTCCGCCACAATAAGGGTATAAATCTGGCAGTGTTCATAGTGGCAGAAGGTGGGAACCTGGTGCTGCTAACACCAGCACCGCCACATCAGTAGAACACCACCAGCCATATTATGACCAGTAATATGGCCTGGTGGTGTTCTGCTGGCGGGGCACTGCTGGTGGTAGCAGCGCCCCTTCCCGTTCCCTGCCGGAAGCCCTCCTCACCCAAGGTAAGTCGGGCCTCTGACAGGGGAGGGGAGTGGGAGAATGGGGGTGTTGTGTGTGTGTGTCTGAGTGTGTGCATGAGTGTGTGTGTTAATGCGTCTCTGTGTGTTGTGTTGTTTTCCTGGTTGTATGCGTGTAAGTGAATGCGTGTAAGAATGGTGAAGTGAGTGCGTGTCTGCATGTCAGTGTCATTGTGTGTAAGAATGTGTGTGAGTATGTCTGGAAGAATGCATGAACTAATGCATGTATGTCAGCGTGTGAATGAATGCATGTATGTCAGTGTAAGTGAATGGGTGTATGTCTGGTGCGTGTGGGTGTCTGTGTGCGGGTATGCAGGAGGGGTGGGGTGACGGGTGCTGTGACTGTAGTGGGGGTGGCCAGGTGGGGTGATGTTTTGTGTGTGGCTGTGGGGGGTGTGGTCAGTTGTGTGGTGTGTGCATGTATAGGGGTGAGGGGATGAGTGAGTAGATCGGAGGGGGTGGAGGTTAGTTTGTTTATCAGTGGGTGGAGGGGGTGAGTATGAATGGAGGGGGTGAGGGTCATCAGGTGATTGTTGGGGGGTGGGGGAGCCCCCTACCGGTGACAGAGAAGGAATTCCCTGCCACCGGTAAGGTCGACCGCCATGGGTTTTGTAGCAACCATAACCTCTCTCAATCCTCCAGCAACATAAGAAATCTGGGTGCAGAGGACCGGAAAGTGGATGGGGTTAAAGGGATGCTGTCTTACCTTGAAACCTCAGAATAAGAGGTCATGCTAGCATCATAGACCCATGGTATCTAGCCCTCAAGGCATGGAAATAGAATCAGGCAGAGAAAAGGCACTGTCCTTAGACTGTGTTTGGGTGTCTCTTCTGAACACGGTGCAGCTGTCAGGTGAGGTGCTACAATATCAGTGGAACAAAATGGACATTCAGCTATCACTCCTTAACACCATGGCTGTTTTTCTTGAAGGCATCAACAAAAAGTTGTGGAAGCTGAACTTGCTTATTAAGTGAGCACAGACAGACACTGAATTGAAGCAAACAAGCTGCTCTTGAGCTCCGTTTGCAGACAAACTGATGTCACTCCACATTATGCTCAATGGTTTACTCACTGATTTCAAACAACATTCAAACCCTCAACAGGGCTCACCATCCTGGACCTCAACAATCAACTCAGAGCCATGAGGGCTCCAAAACCCTGATCTGCTGATAATAGCGGACAAGAGCAGCCCAAATCCAATTACAAACATCAGTGGAGCTTCAGGAACAGCAACAATTGCAGACAAAAGCAGCCCAAACCATCTTCAAGAACAGTACCAGTCCTTTCTGTATTAAAGCAGTCAGCAGCCACTGACAAGTTGGACCCCAAATTGGACATGGCCTCTGAGCCTAAAAATAAAGCCAAACACAGAGAGACCTAAAGGAGAAAAGGTTGGAACAAAAACAATGCCACCCCAAATCAAATAGGTGTCTACCCTTTATTCAGAGCAGCGGCGAGACAAAACGGAAATGGATTACCAGGATCTGGCTACTCATTCACAGGGCGTACAAGCTGTAGATTGCTAGCCTACCAACAGTGCTGGCGAAGGGCACCACAGCCACAATGTCCTTGACGTGTAATCTTGCTACAACCCTCCATAATGGGAAACAACTGATTGCAGGAGGGGTTTAACCTTGAAGTAGAAGAAGTAAACAGTTGCTCTAAAGAGTCTGATTGAAACATCATAGGAGCATTCAGGGAAACACAGAGAAATACCCAATGACAATACGCTTTTCAGCAGCACTCAGCAAAAAATGTCAGGTGTTGACCCAGACCTGAATATAAGGCATGCCATATCATGGTCATGGTCAGGGCATGTATAGAGCAGGTGCACGTGAGAATAGCCTACAACCTCAAATGCTGCTTCCCATGGATCTGAGGCGAATGGGCAGATTTGGTCAGAAATTTGAACACACACACTCAATGCCCCTTGGGTTTGGAAAATCACAAAAAGGTTCAGTTAGACCCATAGAAAACAACTAAAACACTAACCTTCGTTCTAGAGTATAAATCTAAGAGCAACTATAATGTTTTTAATGGGTTCAGCATCTTTTGGCTATTATCCTCAATTCTGAACTTAGCCGATCTGAGATCAATGGACTGCACAGTGATAGAATTTGTATGGACTGATGGCCCTTCAGGAAGGCAAGCAACCAAGGCCACCTGGTGCACAACAGCAATTGCCCAGAGAGTGCTGTTTGAATGGCTTACATTAAAGAGATAGGGCATAATGCTCACCCCACATTACGAACCTGGTTACTCCGCACCTTCCTCCCTTCTGATCAATCAAAAGTGGGAGCTTGGCCACAGAAACCTACCTCTTCTGTGCTCAAGGGGGCATGTGGGGCTTCACCCAAAGGAATATATCAGTTACTAGTGGGCAACAAGGCAAAACAATGCATATAACTGAATCACTGGACACTGATATGAGGTGGATCTCAAGGACAATTAACTGTTTGCCTTGTAGTGCATAACAAAGTCTTAATCACAGGAAAGCCTCCAAGGTAAAAAAGAGCTCTTTTCATCTGTGCTCTTGGAATATTAGTGGGATTGCTACTGGAATATCCAATCCTGATTTTCATCAGTATGCACAATCCTTTGATATTATCTGCCTGCAGGAGACCTGGCCTGCTGAACCATTTCACTTACAAGGTTTCACAAACTTCCCTGTTCCAGCTGGTAAGGGGCTAAACATGGTCACTTATTTCGTGGCCTGCCAATTTATGCCTCCATAACAAGCGTAGCTTCGGCAAAAGCTCAGAACTCCAAGTCATCGGCTCTTACCCAAATCAAGACTTTAATTCAAAACAAAAACACGGAAATCAAGGTGGTGATTATCAATGGTAATATCTATCCGAAAAGCAGGCTAAAGCCCTCACGATTGCTGGTGGAGGAGCTCTTGAGGTTCGCAGAGGAGGAAGAAACCTCAAACTTCATCCTTTCAGGGGATTTCAGTCTTTATCTCATTGGGTGCTCCTCAGACGATTCTGTGCTAGCCCAATCTTCACATTGGGAGGTACAACAGCATGGGAGAAATAGCTATGGGACCTTAAACAGAATTGGCAGACAACTACTGGATGATCTTAAACATCTTAGCTCCAGAGACCTCAATGGCAGGTTCACAGAGAATAACCCACTGCCAGCTTCATTCCAACCCACTAGAACCAGCTCAGCACTGGACTACACCGTTGTGACCCTACTGTTACTTCGTCATGTCCACCCATACCTCCTTAGTGACAAAGCAGACAGTGATCACCTCCATCAAGAGGTGTCTTTCTATGCAACCCTGTATTAAAACTATCTGCCAACTATCTGCTTCGACTGTAGCCCTCAACAAAATTATAAGGTGTCAGATAACAAAAGGGAAAAGAAAAGAGGCCCCAGGCCCTAACAGCATGTCCCAGCCATCTTCAAGCATGATGCCACCTTCTGGGCTGAGGCAATGGAAACAGTCCTCTCACGAGTCAGGTGCTTAGGTGTATAGCCAGTCTCATGGAGAGGTTCCAAAATCTCACCCATTTTCAAGAACAGCGACAAATCTCTAGCAGAAAATTATCATCTAGTGGCACTTATTGACAACGAGGCAAAATACTTTGCTGGGCTTTGCTTGAAAAACTAACAACTAGTGCCTTTAACAATGATCCCGCTCAACCAGTCAGGGTTATCGAAGTCATCAGACACAACAACCAGCTTCCTGGCAATATCCCTCCTGATAGATGTGGCAAAAGACTCCAGGATGCCCCCCATCTCTGTTTTACTGACTATAATGCAGCCTTTGACTAAGTTGACAGGGGCAAGATTTGGAGCAAGCTTGTTAACTCGAATATTCCTCATGCCCTACTGGACATGCTTACCTTGCTCAACACTGAAACATGGGTTCAGGTCAAGCTGGGCACTGGAACACATCACTCTGGGAAAAAACAACAACTCAGTGGCTGAAGCAGGGGTGTGTTCTTGATCCTACCTTATTTATTCTCTTCCTGGTTGACCTGACACAAAAGTTAAACATCTGCAATTCCCATGCTTCAAAATTAGGGGGCGTGCCATTTTCAAGCTTTTTATGCTGACAATGTGGTCCTGATGAGCCACAGCCATCTGGGACTGCAACAGCTTCTCAATGCCACACAAGAATATTCCACTGAAAGTGGTCTATCAATCTTGGGAAAACAATGACCATGATGATTAACAACAACAAAAAAAGAATTCACTGACATGGCACTGGGAAATCTCACAGATTAAAACAGCGGATCAATATAGATATCTGGGCACTGTCATTGATAAAAAACAACTCATTAGTTGCCCGGCAAGAGACCATTAAAAGGAAGGGCTTGGCATTGGCTGTAACCCTTAAAAACCCTAAAAGGAAATTGTGGGGTCCAACACTGTTGCCCTGCGTTGGGTTATACCAGCTAAGTTATTACCAACTATAACTATGGAAGTTAAGTACTGAGAGGAAGGGATACCAAACTATTGGACTGTACATTGATGAGGTCACATAGAATCATTAATCTTGTGAATTATGCCTCCCCGGATCAGGTCCAGCTGGAGTTCGGTTTGCTAAAGCAGACCGTGGCCAGGTGTGGGGCCTATATAAATTGCTGGAACAAAATAAGAAATGTGGATCCCAACACACTAACCTACCTTCTATGGCAGGAGCTGCAGAACAGAGATTCCTCACTGCTGAGGGTCTACCTCCAGGAATCACTGCCATTTACCCAGCTCTGACACACTACAATTGGCCATTTGGCCTCCAAAAAAATAGTCTGGAAAACAATAAAAACCTACTCACTCGTTGACGACAAGGCCGTCTTGGTACGCAGAGCCCATGCCTGGCTGATCCTAAATAATTACAGGACATTTGCACCTCAAAACTATTTTAATATTCGGTACAGTTTTCCAGTCAAGGAGATGTTCTTGAAGTACCACCTAGGGCTGCTGCCCTTGCTACTTCACCTCCCTCTGACAGCGGAAGGGCTCACTAAGGGGCAGATTTAAGAGCCCCTAGCTCCATAATATGGCAACATTAGTGTAATTTCTTTGCACTAAAATGCTAATATTATGGAAAAACCGTCAAGCTAGATTTACAAAGTGGTGAAATACATGCATTGTGCCACTTTGTAACCTCTTGCGCCACATTATGCCTGTGCTGGGCACAATGTATGGAAGAGTGGCGTTCCCCGTTAGGGGGCTGAAAAAATGGCACAAAGAAATCTAAAAGATTTCTTTGCGTCATTTTTTTGGGGCATTTTTAATGGGGGCACAGGTTTATTTATAATGGGCCCCTATATACTGTTCCGGGTTAGCACCACAACTTTGATGCTAACACTGAACAGTACATCAACAGCGTCAAAAATTCTGATGCTATTGCTCCCTACCCTGCACCATGTTGCACCGTATTGGAAATACGGCACACACATGTTGGTGGTAGTGGGTTGCTAAGAGGCACAAGTAAATTGGTGCTGCACTGGGTGCAGTGCCATGCAGTGCCTCTTTACTTAAATCTGCCCCTAAAAGTTTGATGCCTATAGAGCACTGGAAAAGAAGATATTCTACACCCACTATGCTCTTACAAGCAGCAGCTAGGGGAAAAGAGACAGCTGTTCACAGTCCCACTCCTCCAAAGAGGTATACGCAGGTGAAGCAAGTCACATTATCCTGGTTTGAGCCAGGGTACCCGCAGCTGAATTGCCGACTTGTTCAACATTTGATAAAGGTGGAAAAGAAGATGGTACTACAGCAAGGTTCACTGCCCTTCTCCACAGCCTTTAGCGAGGCTTCAGGTGTAGCTGGAATGTGAAAGCCTACCCGGGTGCATACTCTCTAATGTGGCTAAAAGCGAAATAGTCACTTTTCATGTCCTTTAAAATGCCCTTCATAGTGTATGCGGCAGCAGTGATCAGCTCACTTGAACTGGGTTAACTGCATCTTTTGAACTGTCTGCTCCCTGATTGCATTTTTTTTCCGGCATTCCTGAACACAATGTTCCTGCATTTTATTGAAATGGTTTTGCTAGGGGGGGCGTGGCCGGGCCACGAAACAAGATGGCCGCTTAGAGCGAGAGCTCCGTGCCGAGGCGGTCCCGGAGGGGTGACGGGGGCGAGAAGACAGCCGGACAACACACCGGGTTCGGTGCCCCTCCACCCCTACAACAGCGGCGACACGGAATCATGTCCGGGGACCCCGTAGGAGCGGGACGCAAGGCAGGAAACTCGCGACTCGCCCCAGGCCGATAAGGCCTGGAAAAAGGGGCGGAGTCGCGTCTTCGGAAGACCGGGGACGGCGTGCCCGTAGCGGCAAGGAGCAAGCTGAACAGGCCGCAGGGACTGCGGGAGCCGTGACGACCCGCATCCATCTCCCTACAATGCCAACAAACACCCGTGGACCTTCCCCCCCCCCACAGGGAGACGGGAAGACGCAGCAAAGGGGTGCGGCCCCTTCGACAACCGGGAGAGAAACCCAAAGAGAGGTAGGATCGAATCTCTTCAAAATAAGAACGGCATCGCCGGAGGCAGAGGCACGACTTCTCCCCTCTTTTCCATCACAGAGGGACAACATAAACCCTCCCGCTGAGATAATAAACTTTCTCCCCCCCCCCTCCAGACAACTAATACTGAGGAGGGCAGAGGGGCACGACGGGAGGCACGTGGAGGCGAAGGGACGAGAGGGGTGAGCGACTGGAGGGGCACCGGAGATGAGGAGAGCCAGAGGGAGCCAAGAGAACAGAGATACAGGAGAAGGGAGTGGACTGACACCAGTGAAAGCCACCGAACATCTATATCCTTATCGGAATCTACGGAGGGAATCTCGGGCCCCACGTGGTCAGACTCTGTAGACAATTGAGGCGATGCCCGGCAACAAACCGAACCATAAACCTGTCAGCAAGCCTGCACGACAAATATTATTCTCAGAAGCGCTACAACACAAACGCCTAACCCCCACGAAGATAAACCCTCAAACATCGCCACCTTTAAACGAGTCCACCACGATGTCTGATAAAGATCAATCCACAACTATGGACAGGATACTACAAGAGATCACCACCGTCAGCCGCCGCATGAAGTCTTAGACTTCATTGACACTAGAAACCAAATCCATGCGATTTGACATTGCAGGCTTTCAATCTAGAGTGACAGGGCTAGAACAACGCATGGGATCACTAGAGACGCAGATCAACACGTCTCAGGTGCGAGAACAAGACTTCATCTACCTCAGGAGCAAACTAACGGACATGGAGGACAGGAGCCGGAGAGACAATATCCGTGTACTTGGGATCCCGGAAAACGAAGAAGGCTCGGATATGCAGACTTTTCTGACCTCCACTCTTCCAAAAATGATTTCATTGGACTTTGACCCGCCCCTAGAATTCCAACGGGCACACAGGATAGGCCCAAAACGCTCTGACAACTCCTCAAGGCCCCGCCCAATCATCGCATGCTTGCTGCGGCATAATCAAACCCGACAAATACTCCAAGTAGCACGCAACCACAGCCCTTTCCGAATAGACCAGCACGAGATCCGAATAACCGCCGATTACTCCAAGGAAACGAACGTAGAAAGGCTTTCCTAGCCCTACGACCCCGGCTTCGCAAACTAGAGATGAAATACGGTCTCTTTGACCCTGCAAGAATGTGGGTTACAAAAAATGGAGTATCCAAGGACTTTTATAACCCCGACGAATTGAGACTCTTCCTTGACTCTTTCCAATCTCAGCCTATGGACTCTTACAACACAGACAGTGAGCATGACATTGTAGGAGGCAGTGATAGGGCCGAAACCCCCCACTCGGGAATAGAAAAGGTGAAGACGGCTCTACACGACACCGGAGCCAGTCATAGAGGTAGAGACATGGAGAGACTAACCAGATCATATGATGACAGGGGTCAGATTTTACACGCAGTAGTAACCCACACCCAACTATCGGAAAGAGACAAATCCCGCTCCCCTTTAAAGCCTACAACTGGGTCTTCTTGAGAAGGTAACGCAACAAGACGACTTATGGGACTATCGCCAGAGAGTTTAAATAACAACTATAGACTCCGCGGAAGGATGAGTACCTTTCCAGATCATATGTGTATTACTATTGTAATTGTCTAAGACTGCTAGTATCAATGTTAAAACCAGATACATGAAAAATCTATGCTCTTTATGACTAGAGCCGAGGCCCTATAATGGAAAACTACCAGTAAATCGTTATTTGCCCTCAGTACACAACAGATGATGATTACTAGAACAGGGATCAGACCCCACCAACTCACTGTATGTTGAATAAGGGCCCGGTCCCGACCCTATAACCCTATAACAAGGTAACAAGGTAACAGGGGCATTAAACAGATAACAAAAAATAAACACTAATTAACTATCATGGAACTTACCTTATATTCCACACACTACAAAATATCTCATGGTAGTAAACAACAAAGTATGTGAAACTTTCCTAATACACACCACACTCGACCAGCGCCGACATTAGAACCGTTTAGCCCCCATTATCACCCCAAGGGATGGGACTAGACCACGTAAAGATAAATTAATTCCAATACAGGGACACAGAATACGATATAACCTGAAACATATCAAAGCTCCCACTACTTGACTTTACTTTATTCTACAATAAGAAACTGGGGAAAAAAAATAAAAAATAGAACACGAGGACATAATACAACATAATACCACATAACAAAGCGAAATATTATGACATTCTACACTGCCACTCCACACCACATTATAACATCACAATGTAAATTATAAACTATTAGCTATTCCTTTCCCCAGATGTTCGTACCTACCCCCATCCTAATCATTATTACTATCTTAAACTATCATCAACAACAGAACGACTATGATGGTGGCACATACCAAGTAAGACCTTAGTAGGTCAGTATTATGATGTAATAATACACGGCAAGGAGTTAGTAATAGGATGAGATACGCATTATCCTCGCGTAACCCGTGGCTCAGCTACACTCATTACCTATCCTACGATTAATAGAGAGACGTTTGGCATAATGGCTCCTAACATGATAATGTGATAAGATGCCAGGATATGTTATGTTGATCAACCTAATAAGTCATTGAACAGTTGTAAGGCAAGACGAGACGAGGCAGTGTTATAGTTGAAAAGAAATGCTCAGGAAGTATTATATTATACTGTATATTGGTATCTTTATGTACCCATGCATACGCGAGAACTGTAATACTCTGTTTGAGCTCTTTCCCCCCCTCCTCTGCCCTGCCCCCCCCTCCCCTCGCCAGCCGGTCTCGGTCTTTCTGTCTGCCCAGTCCCTACTTTAATTTACGACCCTATCTTATGAACTCCTAAACACCCTACGATACCATACAACATCAAGTACTAGGCACAACATCCTAAACACCATACCCCATCAACACCCGACACCCCCCCCCTCCTCTCCAGCGCCACTCAGGTACTATAGTTATTAACCGATCATTACTTCTGCCAATATACACTTTAGTTATATAACTAATACACTAGCCACTAACCACCGATGAACAGACCCACTTCCCGATACATAAACATAAGCACTGCTGTGTGCCCCCCCCCCCACCCCTCCTTATCACCGACATATCGATAACTGGCTGTCTGCTGTTTCCCCCCTTCGCCCCCCCGATCGAGATCGCCTGACGGCACGAGAGCTCCGAGAGAAATCGGTCCCGCCGTTTACAGACCTAACGAACGAAGGAGGTTGAACTCCTAACCTCCCTCATCCCTACCCTTCTCCACTTCTTCCCCCAAATTGCACGCTCTCTTGCTATACTCTCAATCTCAACTTCAGCACACGCATCCATCCCTTCCCCCCCTTCTCCCTCTTTTCTTCTCCCTCTCATTTCTCCTTGTCTTCTTTTTCCCTCATATTTCCCCTCCATCTGGCTCTCGTCCTACTTATATTGTTTCTCTTCCTTCACCCTCTCCTCTCTCTTCTCTTTCTTCTCCAGAGGATTCCCTTGGCCTCCACCAGCTACTAACCCCCGTATAAAATAAAATAAAATAAAACACCGTATCATATCGAAACACAACTCCCACTCTAACAACTAAGTCAATATCTCCCACCCTCCCTCCCCCCCCCCACCAACACCAACCCCGGATCGAGGGTGCTTACTCACAATTATCCAATATGTCGAAGTCCCACCCTCAAGCGACGCGACCATTACGCATACTCTCTTGGAATGTACACGGCATGACGAGCTATGTTAAGCGGAAAAAGAATACTGTCCTATCTTCAATCCAAAAAAACAGATATAGCTCTGATTCAAGAGACTCACCTTGACACTCTGGAATCCAGTAAACTTAAACGGGATTGGGTAGGGAGGGTTGCCTTCAGCTCCCGTCCAACGAGTCAGGAATCTGGAAGTAACAGACCCCGCAAATGTGGAGTGGCGATACTAGTGCGTAAATCCCTCCCGGTCACTATCATTAAAACCTGGAATGATACGGAAGGAAGGTATATATTTGCTAAATTAAAACTAGGGGACACTGGTTTATGCGTGGGATCCATTTACGCACCATCCGGCCCAAAACGCCCATTCCTTCTACAGCTAAATCGCCTCCTGACAGAAATCGGAACTGCTCGATACATAATCGGGGGAGACTGGAATCTCGTCCAAGACGCCATAATGGATAGGACAGGCCCTGTCGATGTATGTAACAATCACAACAGAGCGCTTCTGACAGACCTGACCACCGACGTCGGTCTGGTGGACTGCTGGAGAATACAACACCCGAAAGATAAGGAATATACTTTCTTATCCACCGTCCATGGCACCCAATCGCGTCTGGATTATTTCTTAGTATCACACACTGTAATCCCTCATATACAAGACACCTGTATCCTAGACAGCGGGCTCTCAGATCACTCCCCAATACTAATCCGGATCCAGGTGGGACTCTCCTTCTCTGGTCGTAAACCATGGCGATTGGCTGTACACAGATATCGCTCTCCACAAGGGAAGGAACAATTAAAAGCTCATGTAACCACATACATGGCCGAGAATTCAAGCACTGTATCCTCAAAAAGGATCCTATGGGTGGCAGCAAAAGCAACCCTAAGAGGGAATATGATGCGAGATGCAGCACTGGCCAACAAAGACAGAATAGCCCGCCAAACCACCTTAGAGACCACGATACAGGACCTCACTAAACAATATACCGCCCAACCATCCCCTAGGCTGCGACACGCCTTAGAACAGGCCCGCATGGCACACAATGAACTCTATACATCTCAGGCGGAATACGCACTGCAAAAATAGCGAGGCCGCCATTACGAACAAGGGGAAAAAGCAGGTCGCCTCCTAGCGGCGCAGCTCCGACAAAGAGAGGCAGCCTCTGCCATTGTGGCCATAACATCTTCTTCAGGAGCAGTGCTAACTCGCCCACAAGACATTGTAAACGAGTTCGCCAAGTACTACCGACATTTGTACACTCCTGAAACAACGACAGATCAAACACAAATGGAGACATTCCTTGCCGCGGCCAATCTACCCCGTCTGTCTGAGGCAGGCAGGGCCCTCTTGGACGGTAACATAAGCAAAGAAGAGATAACCCAAGTTATAACAAGCCTCCCCTACCATAAATCACCAGGAGAGGACGGATTCCCTGCGGAATTCTATAAATGGGCTGGGGAGGAGGCAATAACCGCAGTACATGAAGCACTGACGGAAGCATGTCAAGAAGGCTCCCTGGGCGCTCTATCCAATAAAGCCACGATTGTCATCTTGCCTAAGCCAGGGAGAGACCCCCTTCTTTGCGGCAGTTACCGTCCTATCTCCCTTTTGAATGGGGATGTCAAACTCCTAGCCAGTGTTCTAGCAGCGCGGCTCCGCAAGGTGATACCATCATTGATTCACAATACCCAAGTAGGATTTGTACCAGGCCGTACCTCCAGAAATCATATGCGAACTCTTTGCCATACACTGTTAGAATCCATACAATTACCTGACGAAGCCCTAGCCCTGTCCCTAGACGCGGAGAAAGCATTCGACCGCATTGAGTGGTCCTACCTATTCACAACCATGAAGCATTTTGGCCTGGGGGAACAATTTATCTCTAAAGTACGTTTATTATATGACCACCCCACAGCACAGGTTAACTGTGGGGGCATCATGTCAGACCCATTCCCTATCGGAAGGGGCACACGCCAGGGATGCCCCTTGTCGCCACTTCTATTTTTATTGGCCATGGAACCCCTAGCTGCCACCATACGAAATTCTCACCAAATAAAAGGGATCCATATCACCGGGGGCATATCCAAAATATATCTCTACGCAGACGACATTCTGTTAACAATGTCCGATCTAGAAACCTCGCTCCCAGCACTACTTTCCACTATAGAAGACTTTGCATCCCTATCTGGATATCGGGTAAACTGGGATAAAAGTGAGGCACTACCATTATCCCGCATAACGACGAGGGCAGCGATACATGGCCTTCAATTCAAATGGAGCCCGACCCGCCTTAAATATTTAGGAACGTTCATTAACAGAGGTCTAGAACATATGGTCAGGGACAACATAGACCCCCTTATATCTAAAATGAAACAAGACTTTGCCAAATGGTCCCTACTAGGCCTGTCCATGTGGGGCAGGACACAGGCGGTCAGAATGGTCACCTTACCACGCTTCACATACGTGTTAGGCATGCTTCCTCTACAGATACCTCTTTCCTCACTCCGATTAATAGACGCATCCATAAGGGCCTTCGTCTGGGGCTCCTCACGCCCAAGACTGAAACCTGCAATAATACTGGCACGACGGCTCTACGGAGGATTAGGACTACCCTCGGTAGAACAATACTCTCTGGCCCTACAACTCTCACAGCTAATATATCACTTCCGGATATAGCCGATCCACCGCAATGGGTGATCACAGAGAAACTCCTATATGGACAGTATACGGAGATGGGAGGAACATACGCCGACCACGTTCCCTTAACTAACCCCATCCTCAAGGCTACAAACACAGCGTGGTGCAGAGCCCATCGACTACTAGGAGTACACCCCTCCCTGCATACTCAGGCTTCCGTAGCAGGGAATAAAAGCATTAAAATAGGAGGGAATGTTCTCAGATGGCCCCAATGGTCCGAGGCAGGTATCCACAATATATCTCACATAATAGATGGAGATAGCTTCCGCACATTCGCCTTCCTCCAGGAAGAATTCGGTATCCAAAGTAACCAGGAGTGGCGATATCTACAGCTCAAACACTGTATGCGGAGAACATTAGGAACCCCCCCGTGGATGCTCAAAACCTCACCCATCGTCACCTATCTTCAGAAATGGGGCCGACAAAAAGGCGTCTTGGCTGGCCTCTATGCCGAATTAACTAACCACCTTTACTCTCAGCTTTTACTTGAACGACTACGCTTAAAGTGGCAGGACATACTAGAGATAACCTAAACGGACGAAGAATGGCCAGACAAGCTAGAAGCCCTCGACAGGGGCGTACGTGAAGCACGCCTGAAATTTTGCCTATTTAAAATCCTTCAGGGGTGGTACTGGACCCCCGTTAAACTCTTCAGGGCAGGGTTGATACCTCACGCGAACTGTTGGAGATGCACAGAGCCATATTGTGACCAACTTCATATTTTATGCCACTGCCCAACGGTACAGTCACTATGGGACGCGGTACGCCTCGCCTTATACAGATACCAAAACCGACCCCACCAGCATTTATCATTCTACATGACATTCGCCCGTATCCCTCCCTATCGCGGGCACATAAACGATTAATCCACACGGCGCTAGCCACGGCCAAAATATGCATACTCCGGCACTGGAGATCTAGCATTGCCCCCACACCCATGGAATGGATGACGGCCATGTATCAAACGGCTACCCATGAACGAGTGATTTATAACCTACAGGACCAAGCAGAACAATTTGAGGAGGTCTGGCGCCCATTCTTGAAGAGACCATGAAGCGGCTGGTGGATGACCAACGGATGATCAATGTTCAATGATCAATGATTAGGGAATATTAATTACCAATCACCCTCTGAGAATCCTAGACTCCGGAAACACATTTAATCTCCTACTGCCCCCTCTCTCTCTCCCTAGCTACGCTATCCTCTCTTCTCTCTCTCTTTTTTCTCTCTCTCTATCAATCCACAGGCCTCTAATTTTGTCATATGCCCGAGACCCTGAACTACCCAACATAGTAATACAAGTCGCTTCCTAACACAAACAAGGACTGAGAAATCAACTCATATAAGACGTAGACACTCTCTAACCGACCTTACCATATCTATCATACATACTATCTACCCCTAGATAATAACTTGCTACAGACGGAGAAGTACAGAACGATCTACTCTTAGGCCTGAACAAGCTAGTCTCAGGATACAAAGACCCCCTGCCTACCTCGAGTCTCTTCATTCTACATTCCCCCGCGATTACCCTTCCTCTTTCTCCCTCTTTCTTTCCCTTCTCTCCCCCTCCCCATTTCATATGACTATTTCGTCTCTCCCCTATACCAAGACCAACCCCTCCTACACAACCCTATCCTCGCTCCCCCTCCCCTTACCACCCCCCCCCACCTGTTTTCCACTCTTCTTCAAAATAAGGGTACACAACTCAACTATGCAACTGGGAATTTTTACTTACCTGACAGTACATGCATATATGCTTACAATGGAAATAATTGTGGTAAACGAACAAAAACAATGTTTTGAAAGCTAAACAGTTTGTTTATATGCTGTATGTACCGCCTTATATATTCTTAATAAAACTTTTGAAACTTAAAAAAAAAAAAAAAGAAATGGTTTTGCTAAGTTACAATTGACTGAACTGTTCTGCATCTTGGCTGTATTTTCTCTGGCACCTCTGAACTAACCTGCACTTTATTGAGTAGATGCGCCTCAGCTGGAGGACTCGCTTCTCCCAAACTCCCACTTTTAGAACAGGCTGAGCTTGTCTACCCTGCTTTTACAAACAACTTGCATTTAAGCCGGAGGTGTACTCTCCTACAGATCCATTAAATCAGCAATTTGCACTTATTGTGGTGGCGGGCACTATTCACCACACTTGTAATTTTTTTATCAGCACCACAAAGATTAAGGATTGCAAGATTTTATATTTTTAAAGCAAAAGGATTTATTTTGTTTTATTGTCTGCTGTATGATACTACAAAGGCATTTATTTTAAGCTCAACTGCTGATAGCTGCTACAAATTTCGCTGTAATGCATCACAATGTTTAAATGATATTTTTTTCTTGTTGTATATTATTGCAAATTAAATAAACGTACTTACTTACTATTTGTTGACTGCGCTTGAGGGATGAGGTGGGAATGGTCCCTAAAATTGAGAGACTTAAAGGTGCAAACATATTCTTTTGTGCTGCGAAAAATTAGCAACTTCCGATGAGCAGTGAGTCTCGCATCTTTCAGGAAAAGCTGATCTATGTTGCAATCTAGAGAAAGTTCACATTATGTATGTATACATGCATCCATATCATGTGTTACTCAAGTTCATAATTCTTTTTGGGCCTACAAGGTCAATAGACTACTTTTTAAGCTTTCAGGCCTACACGTCCAATAGATTTACAGGCCTGAGAACTAATGGTGACGTTAGGCCTTTACCAATATCATTGTTAGGCATGACTACAAGATATATAATTTCTTCTGGATCCGTAAATTAATTTGATGTCCGCAATGATTTTCACAAACATTAATGACAATGGACAGCAATCCAAATGATCCTGTATAACGTGGTTAGGTACTTCTCAGAAGTGAGGCTAGGTGGAATGAGGCAATGTTGGAGCATCACCCATGGAAAATTGGCAAGAAATTATATTAATTGTGCCAACTGGAATTTATCAAGGATGACATGTGGTGTACAGTTCTATGCATGTACAAGTTTACAAATATCAAGGAGATGCACCTGCAATCCATTGAGTGACAAACTATTTTCCCAAGGTGTCTCAAATGTCACCAAATCTAATGGGTTGCCTTCGAAATTGCTGGCAGAAAAAAGTGGGTTTTAAATCCTGCACTTAGTAACAAGAAGATGAAGTAGACAACAACTCTGACAATGGCCATTATTCATTCATCGTAGAACTAGCGCGCCTGGTCCTTGGTAAGTAAACTTACAAGGGGACGCGTATCGATCGATGAGCCTTTTGATTCGCATGGAGTATCCTAGCCATGCAGTAATCGATGACCATCAATAATCAATACACAAATCTGATAACCATTAAGAAAAACATTAATCATCTGTCAATAGCATCAACATTTCAGGAATAAACACAACTCAATTATGCGGTTTATCAATGTTATTTCCCTATTAGTTACAATACCAAGTCATAAGGTTAATTCAAACTTTATTCAATCCTCTCAAGATTAATTAATTGGTGACCACCAATAACATAACCTAATCAGAACTTGAGAAAACATACATTCTAATGCATCAACATAAGCCAATAACGATGAATATGTTAACATGAGTAGCAGAGTTCAGCAAATCAGTCCATCAATCATTTGTCACTGTATATATCAACGTCTCAGAATCAGAACCCTTCCTAACACAGATTAGCATTGGCATGTAGGACTTTATGTGAAAACAGTTTAGAACATGAATTTGGAAAAACATCTGGCTAAGAGAAAAACTATAAAACAGCGCAGTTGGTACCTAGAAAGAAAAGGCACAATAGTTAATCCGTCACATTGTCATACCTACCTATCCACGGTATGGATCAGCAACAAAGTCAGTCTTCGTCTTCAGGTCATCAATCAATCAGCAATGTATCAAGCTCTCAAGAGCATGAGCCCAATGACAGAATCTCGCATCATTTTCAGCTAAAAGGTCTCTCCCCAATCGTCTGCCTCTAATATCTCCCAATCAGTTCTGAAGTTTTCCCCCTCCGGCAGGGGAGACCCTAGTTTTGTGTCTTCAGGCACAGACCCCTCAATATCAGCAGGCCACACTACCTATTGATACGCTCCGCCTCTTCCTGCATAAACCGTTAACCAATCACTGCACGGCCAGCCAACCTTATTTGCCCGTGTAATGGTCATACCAGAGCAAAATCTAATGGGTAGAAGGGAGTTTTAATCATTGGACTCAGTTAATCGAGAAGAAAAGATGCTTAACCTACTAGGGTTCATTGCTTGGTAACCATTTTCCCAAAACCACCAAAACTCATCTCTCCTACTGACGGGACCAATCCGTTCCAAGTTACATATCCGATTTACCGATGTTTCCCACTCCTGAACTGTGGGCGGTAATGACCAGACCCATTCAGGACGAATTTCACGTCAAGCCAGGAACATCAGTACAAACAGCAAATACTCTTGCTGCACAGTGACTTTCTTGCCTTGAAGCTCTTGATGTCATAACCCAAAAATAATCATCGAAGAACTTATCTCCAGTTCAAAACTAAATATTTCCTTAAGAGTTTTTTCAATACCTTCCCAGAACTTTGCCAACTTCGAGCACTACCAAAACATGTGAAGGTCATCTGCACTAGCATCGCACAATGCGGGCAATTCTTTTTAGTCTTTCCTATGGCCGTCAGCTTTGCCAGTGACCACTATACCTATGTAAAATGATTTTTCTTCATAGCTGCAGATTTGATGGTGAACCAAAGTCTAGAACACGATGTTTCCCATAAATTAACAACATCTAGGGTTGGAAAAACCTGCCCCCACTTCGACAGCGGAAGAGGTGGATTCTCTTCCGCCACATTCAACAGCACTTGGTAACACAAAGCAACTTCTTTGTTATTGGATTTCTGCCTTAATTTCTCCTCCCAAGGACTCTTCCCAGTTTCTCCTTTCTGAAGAGACTTGACCCAGCCAGACAATTGATAATATTTAAACTTAGAAATTGTCTTGCCTGCTTGTTCCAAAAATGTGGACCAAGATACTGGCTCAGAGTCCTCTATAATTTGACCCCATTGACTTTCATCGGAACTGATAACTTATCCAAAAAACACTCAGGAGTACCTGGTGAATCCCAAATGGGTGCCGAACTACAATAATAAGCTATCCCTAAGACATCCAAAAACTGCAACTAAATTTTACATGCCTGTTTAGGGATCTTGAGTCAGACCTTCTTGAAATATTTTGGATGGCCACATTTATATAGAAAGTTGTCGCCCTCGTCTGCGAGATGTGAGGCCAGAGCATTCCAAAGGGATGTATACTCTGACCTTTTGCTCAGAAGCGTTCTTATATTCTTAAATTGAAAAGCAGGATAGTATTTGTAGAAATCTGGGGTTGCGATCCCTCCATTCTTTCTTTTTGCATAGCTTTTTCCTTGCTATCATTATCCCCTTAGATGCCCATATAATTGCAGATATATCCCCCTATAATTTTTTTAACCAACATGCTTTAAATTCTAAAGGAATAACATTAAATAAAAAAGTGAATTTTGGGAGAATGATCATCTTTAAAATATTAAATCTACCAATTAAAGAGCGGCCCATGTCTTGAGAAGTTTTTTAGTTTCAAAATAAGCTCTGTAAAAATTAATCTTTGCCACTTCGCTAAAGTTGGCTGTAAGCTGAATTCCCAGATACCTTATCGCTCGCTTAACTAAAATGGAATTATAAAATATATTCCAGCACATAATCTCTGTCTTCTCGGAGTTTGCAAAATAACTCAACATTCTACCAAAGTTTTCCATTAGCAGGTTAATGGTAGGAAGGGTAGGAAGGGAAGCTGTTACATCTCTGGTGTAAATCATAAGATCGTCTGTATACAATACAACTTTCCTTTCTCATCCGAAGGACATTAGCATTGGCCCTAAGCAATATTGCCAGAGGCTTGATATGCAAATCAAAAAGAAGAGGAGATAATGGGCACCCCTGACGAGTCCCTCGCGCAATCCTAAACTCTTGTGACAGCTTATCATTAATCAATATTTTGGCTGTCGGGCATTTATACAAAGCCTTAATTACTCTAATAAAAGATTCCCCCGATCCATAAAATTCCATAACAATCTGCAAAAAGGACCAATTCACCTGGTCAAATGCTTTAGCTGCATCAAAGGTCAGAACCGCTGACGGGGCCCACTCCTGCAATGCCAAGTCTACAGCTCCCAGCAAGTCATGAGTTAGTTCCGAGAGTTGTCTACCCTTAATGAATCCCTTCTGGTCTGCATGCATCAGGCTACCCACCACTCTCCCAAGTCTTCTAGATAGAATATCAGTATAAAGCTTATAGTCAGAATTAAGTAGCGAAATAGGTCGGTACAACATGCACTGAGTTAGGTCTTTATGGGGTTTCAACAGTAGGCAAATTATAGCTTTGTTCCATGATTTTGGCACTCGCACGCCTTCGAGGAACACATGATTAAACAATTCCAACAAAATTGGGGCTAACTCCTCCCTCAGTAACTTATATTACTCATTGGGAAGATTATCGGGCCAGTTGCCTTCCCTTTCTTCAGACCCTTTACTGCTTTAAACAGTTCTCTCTCCTCTATCTCGCCAGCTAACTGCCGCCGTGTTGAGTCATCTAAAGCAGGAAGGTGAATACCCTTCAAAAACTCTCTGACCTGCTCTTCCATTGTCCCCAGATCATCAGTATAAAGTGCTTGAAAAAAAGAAGTGAAAACTTCTTCTATCTCTGTTGCCTCTGTGCAAATATGACCTATAAATCCTGATCTAATCTACGCAATGCAGTTATTTAAATGGTTTTCCAGGAGTCAGTGTCTCTATTGTTCGAGTACTGAGAAAGTATTTCTTGTCTGCTTTACAATGAATTGGATACATACTTTAGTCCTCATCTCCTGTCCGTCAGTTCACTGCATAAAATTCTAGCTAAGCAGATTTTATTAACAGAAGTAGTTCAGGGTCAGTTCATCACTTTAGCTTCTCTACATTGCATGATTATTCAGCTTCTGCATGAGGCATGGCAAAACTACTGGGACCCTGGCAGACAGGATTGAACTGAAAGGGGACCTGGTACACTTCTAAGCCACTCTTTGAATTCTCCCCCACTTCAAAGGCACATTTGGGTATATAAACAGGGCATCTGCCCTTTCCAACTCGGACACTTCCTGGAGAACAAACTTGTAACCAGAACCAGCATCCTGACAAGAAAAACTGCCTGGCTGCCCAAAGGACTCACCTTACTGCTTTCTGTGAAGGACTGCTGCCTTGCTGTTGCCCTGCTGCCTTGCTGCTCCCTGGCTGTGGTGAAGAAATGTTCTCCAAGGGCTTGGATAGAGCTTGCCTCATGTTCCCTGAAGTCTCAGGACCAAAAAGACTTCTCTCTTGCAACTGGACTCCTTGTGCGGCAAAACTTTGACGCACAGCTTGCTAAAAATGGCACACAGCCTGTCCCGCTGTGAGAAATTCACTGCACGCCGAACCGGAATGAAGCAGCGCTTGTGACTTCGCTCTACAAACCCAGGATTCCACGCACAGACCCCGGGGCATCGGAAAACCCTGCAACCCGAAGAGGATCCATGACCGAGTGCCAGAAAACGACGCACAGCCGTCCCTGCGTGGAAACTAATCGACACATCACCATGTGTGGCCCGAGAAATCAACGCACACCTCCTTTGTTTCCACGCTTCTCCTCCTCTGCGCCCCATTGCGGATATTTTTCACGTGAACCAGGTACTTTTTGCTAAAAGAGACTTTGTTTGCTTTAAAAAGACTTAAGACATTTTATATCACTTTTTAGTGATATTCCTACATTTACTTATTGCATCTTTGATCGTTTTGATCTGCAAATATCCAGATAAATATCATATATTTTTCTAAACACTATGTGATGTATTTTTGTGGTGCTATATTGTGTTATTGTATGATTTATTGCACAGATACTTTACACATTGCCTTCTAAGTTAAACCTGACTGCTCAGTGCCAAGCTACCAGAGGGTGGGTACACGATAATTTGGATTGTGTGTGACTTACCCTGACTAGAGTGAGGGTCCTTGCTTGGACAGTGGGTAACCTGACTGCCAACCAAACACCCCATTTCTAACAGTCCTGCATACTTTCCCTGCAGGTTATTTTCATCTCCTTCCGACTTGTGTCTTCTGCGAATCAGACCTGTGATCTTTTCAAGGTTGTTGGCTCTTTTATGTCACCTGAGTGTTGTGCATCAGCCTTCACTCCTTCTCTGTCTCTATATGAGGAGCTGTCCTCTTTCTTATCCAAGCCGACTCAAAGCTTAATGATATATATGAAGATGGGGTTCTTTCAGATTTAGGCCCATATTTATGGATTTTGACGCAAAAATGCACTAACGCAGTTTTGTGTCAAAATCCATAGCACCTGCTAGTGACATTCCATAGCACCAGCCAGGCGGCATATTTATGAAATGGCGCATGGTGGCGCAAAGGATAGGCTAGTGTCTAAGGAAAAAGACGCTAGCCGGAAGGGGGGGGTGATGGGAGGGGAAAAGGCGCTAGTGTGTCAGAAATGACGCTAGGCTGGTTAGCGGCAATAAATATACCACTAACCAGCCTAGTGTCATTTTCTGACTCACTACCACCCAAACATGATTCCTGTCTTAATAAAGGCAAGAGTCATGCCCACCACCCCAATGGCCAGCACAGGGTACCAGTGTCCCCTGGGCAAGGCTATAATACCCAGCACCAGGCAGGGGGCCCCTTGTAAGGAGCCCCCAATGGCACAGAAAAAAAATGTGTACTTAAATATGCTTACCCAGGATGGGGTCCCCATCCTATGGCATCCTTCTGGTGTGGGTGGGGGTGTTCCTGGAGCTTGGGGTGTGCATCTATGGGCCCATTTCCTGGTGTTTAGCCATGGAAATGGGTCCACAGGTTCCCTAATGCCTGGTTAGACCCAGCAGGCTTAGCGCCATTATTTTGGTCCGCCTACTCCGTGCGCGTCATTTTTGTGCCAGAGTACAAATTAGGCGCTAGGGGTTTAGCATGATATTGTGGCATATAATTAGTGCAAGGTAGTTTGCCGCATCCACAATATGATGCTAATCCTATATTTTGACGCTAGCAGCAAAATTTAAATATGGAGTTAGCTATGCACCATTTTAGCATCAACATTTTTGACTGTAAAACGTTGCAAGCCAAGTGTAAATATGCACCTTAGTGACTCTTTATAACTTCTTATGCAGTCTTGCTCACAGATTGCCAAAATTATTCAACTCCCCACTATATGTATTATGAAAGTAATTAGTGCCATGAGTAGGCTTAAACCAGATTTGCATAGTGATTCTTTTACCGCTGTTATTCTGATCTGAAAGTCTCTGGCTCCTGTGCTTGTGCTTCTGTTGTGCATATTCAATATCTTCTAAGCAGGTATCGTGCTGGATTTCTGCTAGAGGGGCATAATAATCCAATTTAGGAAGAAGGCTAATTTTGAGCCAGGAGATTAAAAACATTAAAGTCATTTACCCTATTGCATGCTTTCACCCAAACCATGGAGCACCATCTGGCCAAGTGGCTTGCAAACAGACTTGAGATTAAAGGGCTGTAGGACTCAACTCAAGTTCTCTCTCAACTCAGATGTCGTGTTGGTTGATTTTGTTTGTAACTCCAGAGACCTTAATCTTTAATGACTTCTTCTGCAACAGGACTGTCCACGGAATTTGATAAAGCCAACCATACCATAATTATTTACCATCATAAAGACAGGCATTGTGCTGGGCCAACAAGACTCAAGATTTGTTCTGGTGTTTTGTTTAGGGTTGCTCTCTAACAGTGCCTCACCCTCCCATTCACTCAAACTTAATGTTAGTGCCCTGCAGGCTGCCTTGTGACTCCACTTATTCACCCACCTTGTTTAATATCAATGTGCAGTCGCTGTGGGAGGTGATTAGCAACTTCAACTATCAGGTGCAGTTGTAGACTGAAGATACCCATCATCTTCTGAAGGTTGAAACATTTTCCTATGCGACCACAATATCCCTTTGGAGCTGTTTTTCTGTCTCAGTTAAGGCTGGATGGCTGCCAACTTTATGAAAATGGATCACAGCAAGACTGAAATGTTAATCATCGGGTGTAATTCTCTCAGTTTGACTTAATTCTCCCTGGCCGTCCTCTTTGGTAGACCTTCCAGGCTCAATGTCCAAAGTCAAGAACCTCGGTGTATGATTTGAGCTACCATTATCCTTGTAAGTTCAGATTTCATAGAAGTGGCCCTTCTATTTCCATCTGCTCTTTCCCTGAAATCAATACTACATTATCTCTTGCTAGATAATTGGGTGACTATGGTGGACTGCACTACGGAATGCACGCTACCTGAGCTTTGAAAGCCAAAAATCACTAATCTTCAGAGGCTTCAGAGGATTCAAAGCATGGCAGATGATTAGTCTTTGAAAATATGATCATGCTTCCTTTGCCAACTGATCACTATGTTGGTTATCTATGAACTGCATGTTCACTTCAAGATCCTCAAACTGCTTTCCAATCCTGTCCCTTCATGTTTCCGACAGGTAACATGGAACTGGATCACTGGCTCTGCTTGAGATATTAGAGCATGTGGTGGAGGATCTTTCAGGATTTTGAGCCCTAAGCCCTGGAATGCCATTCCTTTCAACCTTCAATAAATTACATTGCTCACCATTTTCTGTACAAAGCTGAAAACTTAGTTGACCTCTTTGCAGGACCTCCCTTTCATAATTCATCTTTCCGGTCTTTTTTGGCATTTTGCTATGCTTACTATTGTAATAATGCACCTGAGTGTGAATTGCATATTTAAAATAAATAAAAGTCATATCAACTCACATCATGTTCCTGCCTATTACCAGTTCCAGAGTCCGTATGTACATTCTTCCCAAAAAAGCACAGGCCTCCATTGCCACAACCATTATCACATCACCACTCTTTTGGTACTGATCTACTTTTCATTCTATCCACTAATCTGCATTTTTGTATGCCTAACAATTCATTCCCCAGCCAGCTTATTGACCCATTTCACCTAATCACAAAACAAACACTGGAATATAACAAAACACAATTCTGAGCTTTTTTTAAATATCATTCTGTTCATGTCACGGAATGTTCAATTCATCTGCAACAAGACAAGTTACATCACTTGTAATTGTTACTCAACTTTCCCAAACTCCACTTCACAGCCATCACAGAGACACAGATCAGTCCTAAAGATATTACAGTACCTATATTAGCATTCTTATCCATATTAAATTCACAACATTCTCTCACATGCCTCATAACAATCAAAAGAGTAGAGGAGCTGGTCTCCTTCTCAGCAAAACACATACAACTACTCTTACCTCAACATCTGCCTCCACTCTATGATCTGCTCCCCTGCTATAATTGTCATTCAATGGCAAAGTTGAGACTATATTACACCCACTGGAAAACATTTGACCTTGATTTACAAGTCTTTAGTACTCTGTACTATACACATTATTTGTGGTGACCGCAGTCTTATTCCAAGCAACGATCATCATATAATTCTAATCAGCCAATTTCTCTCTGCCTACATGCACAAGCAACTCACACTTGCTCTGCACACTCAAAATGAAATACAGTTGATCTGTTTTTTGTTTAAAAAAGGTACTCCTCACATACAAACCATTAGTCCACCACACTGATATCACCTTTGTTGAAGACCAATATTACCAAGTGGAAAAACTCCACAAGTGTCCAGCCTATATTTCTAAATCTGATTTCCAAAGACCATACATCAGTGGAATATGACACTTGCAAGGAGTTCAGTGATATGCTGAGAACATCACTCAACATGCACTACCCTATGAATTGTTTCCCCCTAAATTCACTCATTCACAGATTTATGTTACTCCACATATCAGCACATTAAAAAGCAAAAATATTGCTCTGGTTTGTAAGTGGAGGTAAAACCTGGGGGAAAATTTGGCTGCGAGCAAGCTCCTTCTGCCAGCCCACCCACCATTAACGGCTGCCAGATAATGGGTGATTGTTCTCCATATTTCTGCTGCTTTCAAAGCTCTCGCTGCTTTTAGTACTGGGAAACCCAGCATGAGACTAGTGAAGTTTGTGAGGCAGCCTCTCAGGAACAATGGAAGTGCTACTGCAGCAGATCTCAGATGAGGAGACTCTGGGTAGGAAAAGCATACCAGTCTCACTCCTTACTGGATCAGCTGCAACCATCATCTTCTCAAGTCTTGGGTCAGCACTCTCTGTTGAATGGAGCCTGCTGTCAGGTCATAGGCAATATTTCAGGATGATGGTCAAGAGCTTGAGACGTTGGCTTAACAGCAGCTGTGTTCGTAGATATATTATAACACAAGCCTGCTATACTGAAATCTAATGCATAAATCAACATCAGCCCCCCTAGAAGTACTCATGCTGTCAACTCAATCACCAGAGCTGAGTAACTTGACTAAAACTTTTTTATTTTGATAATTGTTTGTTACCACCTGCGTCCTGAATGAAACTGGTAATAGTTCCTGTTAAACTAAAAAGGGGCTACTTGTTCTAGACTTGAAGCCTGTCTATTTTTTTGTTTGCTTTCAACAAAGTTTCAATAATTTCTTAATTTGGTACCAAGTGACACGTTTAATCCTTTTACTAAAGACTATCCTGGACAGGAAGGAACTGGAGGTATGACTACGGTGGGCAAAGCAGAGAAAGAGATGGTACATCTTCTTTTGCTGAAACAGTTTAATTGCTCTAATCTAGTCCTAAAGGAGGCAAAACAGGCAGAGGATGAGGCAGCTGTTGCACTGAACATATCAATACTTCACCAGGTGGATTGAGATGTAGCAACCAATATTGCCTGGATGCACCTGAAACTCCCCTTTCTATCTCTTAACCAAGCACTCTTCAGTTGTGGTCAAAGCACAACAACAACTGTGCAGCAAAAGTAGCCTTTTCTGTCTTTCAGAAAAGAATTAAAGAAAGAGGAAAATATCCATCTCAGGCAGGAGATCAGCTATTCATTTGCTGAGGAAAACCACTCATTGGGACCATGCATAACCACATCTATTACTGTGGTGGCCTGACCCCAATTGCATCTACAAAGCCATCAGTGCCTTCACACTGTATGGGCACACTACCTAATTTATCACAACTACAGGACTGTACATGTACCTTGCTTGTGTTCTCTATTATGGACAATTGAAGCACAAAGGATAACCCTAGAAAGCAGCTAGAATACATCCAGTACAAGAGGGGGCGTGAACCAGCCTGGCTGCAAGATGCTCGTCACAAACTGAGGCTCTGCCTGTCGGCGATATGCATCTGACCTTCATCCTACTGGTGTGGGTAAAAAACTTGCATTGTGCATCTGTACCAAAAAATTGCTGGACCTCCTGTAAACTCATTGTGGAGGTGAAGATACAGCCACACATAACTGTTGGCTTACAGAGGGCTGAGCGAGGAAGCAGCACATCCTGCTGGTGTTCACTGAGGTGTTCACCAGGGAGATCTTCCGGGGCCCCCGCCATCCCCTTTAAATCACCGTGAGGTATGAGGCCCAATCGGGGGAGGCAAATACATCTTGTTAGCTAAAGGACTAGCCATATGGAGAACCAGCACTGCAGCCCATGCGTTTGTGAGAGGTATCGATGAGTGGCCGCAAGCAGCTTGCGTTTCTTTGCAGTAGGGCCTGGCCCAACATCGGATAAGGACCCATGCCACTGGGACCTTTCTCTCCCCTGTTTTTTCTTTCTTCTCTTTTTTTCTCCCCCCGTGGTTCTTCTTATGTTTTCTTTTTCTGCCCTTTGTTTCACCCCAGTCTTTGACCCCCCCTCCCCCAACCTCCTCTCACCAACCTTCCTCCTCCCCCCCTCTCCTCTCTATTCCCCGTGTCTCCCCCTCGCAGGCGTAGCCGCTCTATAGAGCGAGGCTGCTGGGAACTACGTTTCCCAGCGGCCCAGGGCCGCCTGCGAGGCTTCTGGGCTCTGCATCACAGCTGGAATCTCTCAGCCCCGGCTGCCCCGCACATGCTTCCGCTTAGAGCCGGTGATCTAGCGCAGCTGGGGGATACACGTTCCAGGCATCCACTCCGGGGCTACGCATGCACCGCGGGCCCGCGGCGGTGATTCCATACACCTGCTTCAATGGCCATCATTAATGACTACGCTAATTTTGCGCGCCTCAATTCCATTTCTACTATA